>NW_027187460.1:1946094-1972613 GCF_028583685.1 Petaurus breviceps papuanus | reverse complement strand
ATAATGGCCACGGGAATAATAAAAGTGGCAGACAAGATGGCTATGACGACAAGGGCTGTACTGATGGCAATGGTGATGATGGCTATGCCAGTAATGGCTGCGGTAATGATGATGGTCATGGTGATGGTGATGGTGGCGATAATGGCCACGGGAATAATAAAAGTGGCAGACAAGATGGCTATGACGACGAGGGCTGTACTGATGGCAATGGTGATGATGGCTATGCCAGTAATGGCTGTGGTGATGATGATGGTCATGGTGATGGTGATGGTGGCGATAATGGCCACGGGAATAATAAAAGTAGCAGACAAGATGGCTATGATGACAAGGGCTATACTGATGAGGAGAATGATTCACAAAAGATAACATTCAGAGTCACTATTAGTTGTTTCTTTTTTGTCTCTTCCCCACCCAGAGAATGCCCAGGAAATAGGTTGTGTCTCTTTCTATTGTGATAGGCTCTAAGCGGTCTGCCCACCTTCCCTTTTTCTACCTCCAATCCATCCTCCTTCACACACTGTCAGACTAGCCTTCCTTAAGCACAGATCTGTTCACATAATTTCTCTGCTTCAGACTATGAGCTCTTAGGAATCACAGAAGACAAGATGGAGGGCACTGGACACCTTGAAAGGCAGGAGAGGTACAGAATATGATGGAGAGAAGCCTGCATCCTAAGAACCCCAAGATTCTTCTCTCAAATAGATTTCACAAGGTCAGGCCAATCTGTCTTGAGGCCAGAATGCACAGGGTTTTGGTCACACGAATGGGCTGTGCATGAGCAATCCCCAAACCTGTCTGTGGAGCTCAGTGATCAAGGTTAATAGAACTTACCACCTACTGAAGAGAAGCTGCAACTTCATAAGAGGGAGTGATTCTCTTCCCTGCTCCAGACTTCACTATTGCTCCCATGTTTACAGCTCCTGATGACCTCTGATCTTCCTTATTGTTCATCTCAGATCAGTTCCCAGCTCCTCGTGGCTCTGTCCCCATACTATCTCACTCATATGTCCTCTCCCCTCCAGTCCCTCAGACTCTACTATTGCCTACCTAGCGTAGGTCCTCATTATCATCACCTGTCTGCCTGGTCTACATTTGTGGCTCCTTACAAGGTATTCCTGCCTCCCCTCTCCCCTTTCCTTCCTTCATACTGTGCCAGAGCCATCCTTGATAATGCTACCAAAATAATCCTCTTTACGCATAGATCTGCTCATGTTACCCCTCTACTCAAAACTCCTTAACCAAAATCCTCCAAGAGAACTTGATATATAAAAACTCAAACGGCTGTGCATAGTCTGGCTTCAGAGAAGGCATTTTTTTTTACTTCTAATGATATACCCCATAGAGGATAGTGCACAGTGTTGGTGGTGACCTCAAAGCCCTATCCCTCATCTACCTGGTGAGTCCACCAAAGGCATGAGGGGTCATGGTTACCTAAGGGCTGGTAGCCTTGACAAGAGAGACCCTCAAGGCCTTCAGCTACCCAGACTCCCCAAATAACACCTTCTTCCAAGAAAGCTAGACCAGCAGGCCTGTTCTAAGAACCAGAGAAAGAAAGAAGATAAAGGGCTTAAGTTGGAGGAGGCTTGGTATAGGAGAAGGTGACCTAGAATAAATCAGAAAACCTGGTCCTCTTATCAACTGGATGAATATGGGCAAGTATTTGTCTTCTGGGCACCCCTATGCTCTCACCGGTAAAATGTGGGTGCTGATCTAATTCACCTCTAATGTCCTTTCCAGCTCTAACAGTATTGTCTAAAGGCTCTTCTCGCTCAGTCATTCTATACTCTAAGGTACCTTTCTCTGAGAGCCTGTGACTCACTCTGTGATTCTGGAAAACAGGAGGAGTAGGAAGGTTAAGGGAAATTAAGACCTAGGGCAGGGAAATGATTTGCCAAAAGTCACACAGTGAAACTGTGACAATGTCAATGCTCAAACCAAGGACTCCACACAGGGCTCTTCCCAATGAGTCCTTGGGCAACTTGTCTAACTTTCCCAGGCTTTACCTTCTTCACTTGTAAAATGAGAGAGTTGGATGAGATAGCCACTGAGGTCCATTCCAGCTCTGAGAACTATGAGAGCCCATACGTCCCAATGACCTGAACACATGAAGTAGAGGGAACCTTAGGAACCACCTAAACTAGCATTCTTACACAAGTGACAGATAAAGAAGATGAGGGCCAAAAAGAGGAAGAGACTTGCCCAAGGTCACACAATGCATTAGTGAAAGCCTGAGGACTCTGGCACAGACAGCTTTAATGAAAAGCACTGATTCTCTGGATGATGATTTCCTGCTAAAGGGCAGGACAAGCACTGATTTAAATCACAGATTTATAGTTAGTAATAACAATGATTAGTATTCGACCTTCCACTGGTGTAGTGCTTTTAATGTTCACAAAGTGCTTTGAAACTGGAGGGTGACCAGGATGGGGAGGGGCTGGAAACCACAGTCTGAGAATAGCTGGTAGCTCTTTAAGCCTAGAGAGGAGATGACTAAAGGGGACACCATCATGCCTTCAAACAGCTAAAGGGCTGTCATGCCCAGGAGTGATCTGACTGGCTCTGCTTGACCCAAGGGGGCAAGGTTTAGACTAAGAGGGGATCAAGGGAAGGGGAGAGTTACATGGCACATTTTGGCTCAACCAGAGGACAAATTGCCTAACTGCCTCAAGTAGTGAGTTCCCTATCACTGGCTATAGGACCATTTTCCAGGGATGTGGTAGGGTTAAAATTATGGCTTAGTCTAAATGACTGCTGATGCCTCACGCATCAGAGGCAGCTGGTGGTACAAGAGACAGAGTGCTGGACCTGGAGCCAGGAAGACCTGAGTTCAAAGATGGCCTCATACACTTACTAGCCGTATGACCCTGTTCAAGTCCATCATCCTCTGTTTGCTTCAGTTTCCTCAACTGTAAATGGGGATAATAAGAGTACCTATGTCCATCAGTTGTGAGGATCAAATGAGATAATTGTGAAGCACTTAGCATAGTGCCCGGCACATAATAAATACTATATAAATGTTAGTTATTGTTATTAATGTGGCAAAATTCAACTATGGGTTAGTCTACATGACCACTGATGCCCCAGGCATCAGATGAAGCTGGTAACACATTAGAGAGAGTGCTGAGCCTGGAGTTAGGAAGATCTAAATTTAAATCTGGTCTCAGATACTAACTAGCTGTGTGACCCTGGGCAAGTCACTTAACTTCTTTTTCCTCAACTATAAAAGGGGGATAATAATAGCGTCTACCTCACAAAGTTATGGTGGGGAGCAAATGAGATAATATTTGCACATATTGGTTGGCACAGAGTAGGCACTATGTAAATGCTCGTTCCCTTCCCTCTCTACCCTTACAACTTTAGAAGTCCTTTTATTTGGCGTAATAGATCATGTATTTATAATTTGAATGCCTGATCCCAGCTTGGCTGCTTACCAGGGCTAAGGGCCAGTCACCCAACCTCCACAGGCCTTGGTTCCTTCCTTTATAACAGAGAAGTTTGGACAAGGTGACTCCTTTACTTACCTGCTACATCTACAAACCTATGAACTCACTTTGAGAAATGGATCTCTCTGGGCTCTTTAATCAGAACCAGGGAAAGGAGATGGCAAGGGGTGGGGTGAAGGTCACCTGGTGAAGGATGTAAAGGTTTCTTTCAACATCACTCTTCTTTTCAACTATAAGATTCTATGAACCTGGGGCTACACAGGGAGCTGGGCAATGTTTTGCAGAGAGATCAAGAGACTTGCCTGTGGTCACACAGCAAAATGGTAGGAGAGATTTAACTGGAGCAAAAGCTTTTTAGACCATAAGAAAGGTGCTGTCTCCAGTGGACCACAACAGCATATGAATTGCACTTTCATTATTTTGAAATCCTTTTTGAGATCACGGGTTATAGAGTCATGGATCTTAAATCTCAAAGACGAACTCAATGAATAGCTAATTCAACTATCTCTTTTTACAGATGAGAAAACTGAGGTTCAAGGAAGTTAAGTGACTATCAGACTGGGCAAATAGGTGGTATAGTGGAGAGAATGTTGGACCTGTAATCAGAAAAGCCTGAGCTCAAATCTGGTCTCAGACACTTATTAGCTGTGTGACTCCAGGTAAGTTACTTAACATATGTCTGCCTCAATTTCCCCTTCTGTAAAATGGGAGTAATAATAAAACCTACTTCACAGGGTCTGAAGTGCTCTGAAAACTATTAACTGCTATATAAATACTAGGCCATTATGAAAGAGCCATGACCAGCCATGGAGACCTGGGCTGGAATCCTGGTGCTCTGTGACCTTGGGAAAGTCACCTGACTTCTCTGTGATTCTGTGTCCTTTTCTGTGAAATGGGGGTAATAAGTCCTACTACCTCCAAGGTGCAATTACAAGAGAAGTGCTCGTATCTGTCCCACAACCAAAGGTCAAGAGACAAGTCCAGAGAAAACTCCACAGCATGAGGCCACCCCATCCCCACTCAAGTAGAGGCTATAATACGTGAAGGTGCTAAAATTAGAATATAGAATAATAAAAACAATTCTCATCATTATTATAACTCCACGGATCCTCTCCTCAGATGCCTCCTGGTGATATTGAGCTGACCCTTTGTGCTTATAGGCTGTGTACTCCATCTGCAGGTCCCGCCAAGCTGGAAAGGCTTCAAAGTGTCCGCCCAGCCATGAACTCCGTGTCTGGCTTCCAGGACAACTAATAAGGATACAAATAGCTCACATTGCTAAAACACTTCAAAGTGGACAGAGGTTTAATCACAATCATTCTGTGATGTGGGTAGTGCATGTTGTTTTTCAGTTTTACAATGGAGTAAACTGGGACTCAGAAAAATCAAGGCTCCTGTAGGCTCTCACCAGACTCACCCACCTTGCCCCCAAAACCTCTTCACTCAGGAAGCTCTCTTCAGCCCTGGGATTCACAAATCAGGAGAGCCCCCACCCTTGCAGTCCTCCTCTCTGAATGAACAGTTCCTCCCTGAGCTGCCCAGGCCAGTTCTCTTCATTTCTCACCAGGCTGTACCCAAGATTCCTCCATCACAGTCCTAAGCCTGGTACCCTTCTCACCCTGCCCCCTTTCAGCTTCCTTTTCTGCATCATCTTCCACCATTAGAATACAAGGTTCTAGAGTAGTAGGACTGTCTTCCTTTTCATTTGGGTCTGTATCCCCAGACCTAAGCATAGGGCTTGGTACACAGTAAGAGTTCAATAAATGCTTGTTTACTGACTGAGCGATGTAGAGCTGAAAGACACTTTGGCGATCATCTGGTCCAGGGGTTCTTATCCTGGGACATGAAGAGATTCCAGGGGGTCTTATGAACTTGGCTTAAAAAAATACATCTTTATTTTCACTAACCTCTAACTTAAATTTTATATTCCCTTCATCTACTTAAAGGTAACTAGACAGCACAATGAACAGAATGCTGAACCTGGAGTTAGGAATACCAGAGTTCAAGCCCAGCCTCAGATGTAATGCAGCTGTCTGACTCTGGATATGTCACTTAGCCTTCTCTTGGCCTCAGTTTCCTCATCTATATAATGGGGTTAATAAAAGCACCTACCACCTAGGGTTGCTATAAGGATAAACTGAGATAATATTTGGAAAGCACTTTGCTAATCCTAAAACACTATATATAAATGCTACCTATTGTTGCCCAGATGGCCAAAAGGATCTATGATACCAAAAAGGTTAAGACACTGTACAGGGGAGGAAATCTGGGTCCTCGAGGCCACACGTGGCCTTTTAGGTTCTTGGGTGCGGTCTTTTGAGTTCAAATTTTACAGAACAAATCCTTCATTAAGGGGGTTTGTTCTGTCAAGTTTGGATTCAGTCAAAGGGCCACACTTGAGGACTTAGAAGGTCACATGTGGCCTCAAGGCCAAAGGTTCCCACCCCTGCACTGGATCTACTCCAACCCTAAGATAAAGGCAAGTATTTGTCCCAGATCACACAGAAAAGCTGGGTGTCCAGATTCCCAATCTAGTGTCCACAACATACTGCTCTCCTGGGCTAAAATCAGAGGGGCTCATCACCCAATGCTGGCCAACAGGCAAGAAATTGGTTTTAGCTCTAGTCACTCATGATTTAAGTCAGGTATTAACTAACCAACACAGAAAGGGGTTGAGATTTGCATCAGTGGAGCATACATCCCAGTAGTGAAAGCCCAGATCTTTGCAATGTATGTTATTCTTATGAGGTAGGGCACAGCAGAACTAATTCTCCCCTGGTCACAGCTGAAGAAATTGAGGTACCCAGGGCTTAAGTGACTTGGCCAAGGTCACTCTTGGAGCCCTTAGGAGAGCAGGGGCAAGAAACCAAAGCTCTGAACTGCCATCTGGGGCTACTGGAGTGTGTTTAAGGTTCTGCCCCTGGCCCATCCCACAGCCAGAGATGAGCACTAACAGAGCCAAGCAGCAAGCAGGGAATGAAGCCCCCTGATATCCCCTACTTCCAGGCTGGGGAAAGTGAAAGAAGATGAATATTCATGACCTGTGGCAGGTTGGGGAGAGGGAGGAGGGGAGAGAGAGCCTGAAGCCCAGGCTCCTAAGCTGACTTGAAATTTAATTTTGCTGTTCAGTGGAATATGTAATGCGTCTGTATTTGCTTAGCAGACTGAGAGATTGAGGCCATTCAACACCCAGAGTTCACAAAGAGATGGCAGATAGAAGAAACACACTGTGCAATGGGGAGCAACAGTCCCTCTATCTATGCTGTCCCCCAACAGGAAAACTAACATAGATAGCTCCTTTTCTTTACATACACCCCCACCTCAAGAAGAATCCATAACCCAAAGATATTCCCCACACCAGAAATCAGATCCATGCCCTTCCATAAAGAAACACTGCTGTGATTAAGTTCCCCCCCCCCCCCCCCGTTTCCCCCATTATCATTCCACGGTTCCCCATTGCCTAAAGGAGAGATTCATTCAATATAGTCTAAAGAAAGAGAACTTGATTCTGAGTCATAAGACTTGGGTTTGAAAATCTGATATTTTACTCAATGGCTGTGTGACCTTGAGCAAATCTCTTCCCCTTCTCTGGACCTCATTTTCTGGGGCTTAATAAGATAACCTCTAAGGACTCTTCCAGCTCAAAATCTTATGATCACTCAACAAATCTGATTCAGCACATCAAGAGGCCTCTGTACTATGCACTGAAGAGATTACACAGATTAGAGGCTCAGAGGTCCAGAGAGAAGGAAAGTCATCTGGTCTATCCCTTCCATTTACAGGTGGGGAAACTGAGGCCCGCAAAGGTGAAGTGATTGCCCAGAGTCACATGGGGCATAAGAGGCAGAACCTAGATTCAAGCTTAGGGCCAGTGACCCCAAGTTCAGTATTCATTCACTTCCTGTTTATAATCACAGGTCCACCCCTTCAGTCTAGTGTTCCTTTACAGTCTAGCTCCAAACTTCTTCCCAATCTGATCGGGTTTCAGCTGGGCCTTGACATGTTCTCATTCAGCCCCACCCCCACCCCCAATCTGGAAAGCCTGCCTCTACTCTCACACTTGAAGACCTAGCTCAAATTCCACTTTCTCCAGGAAGCCTTCCTTGATTCTCCAAAGTAATCTTTCTCCTGGAATCCTGCTATGATGATGATGATGATGATGATGACGACGATGACAATGATGATGACAACGATGAAATAGCACATATCTAACACCTGCTATGTGTCAAGCAAGGTGCTAAGCCCTTTACAAGCATCATCTCCATTTGATCCCCATAACAGCTGTGAGCCAGGTACAAATATGAACTCCCTTTTATAGAAGAGGAAACTGAGGCAAACAAGAGATTTAAATGACTTTGCCTAGTAAGAACTTCAGAGGCTTGAGTGAACTCAGGCTTTCCCAACTCCAGGCCCAGAGTATAATCTCTGTATGTTTGAAGTGAAGTGGGTGATACCCAGAGGAAAGAACAATGGACAAGGAGCCAGGACACCTGGGTCTGAAGCCTAGCACGGACACAGCACACAACACTGGGCAAGCTGCTTCCCCTCTCTGGGCCTGAATTGCTATCAGCGTGGTCATCATCATCATCATCATCATTATCATCTTCATGATGTAATGAGAAGTATTAGTCATCAGTCTCTCTCAGGTCCCTTGCAGCTCTGCTCTTTTCCTAAGCTTGGAGTCCTACAGCACTGCGAAAGATGAGCTTCCCCCTCAGCAGGGTCACTATTCTGAGGCCCCTTCCGTGGCAATCCCACACAATCCACGCTGACTGAATGCACGCTGTGTGCAGGAGCACGTCACACGGTGCTGGGGGAAGGAGGCAGGTAGAAAATCTGGCTGAGGCATGGAACATGCTGTCAGAGAGCTCACAGCCGAGTGATGGAATGCATAGCAACACAGAGAGCCTGCACCTAAGACAACGGATAGAGATTCCACCTGAGATTTCATTGGCAGATGGCGCTGCCAGAGGAATTCCTTCTACCAACAGAGCTCCCACAGGAACTCTCTCTCTCTGTCTCTGTCTGTCTCTGTCTCTATCTCTCTCTCTCTGTTTGGCTTTGTCTCTGTCTCTGTCTCTCTGTCTCTGTCTCTCTCTGTCTGGCTCTGTCTGTCTGTCTCTGTCTCTCTCTCTGTCTCTTTCTTTCTCTCTCTGTCTCTCTCTCTCTGTCTCTGTCTCTCTCTGTCTCTGTCTCTCTCTGTCTCTCTGTCTCTGTCTGTCTGTCTGTCTGTCTGTCTCTCTCTGTCTCTCTCTCTCTCTCTCTGTCTCCCCCCCCCCAATAGGATCTCCCCGAGGAATTTCCTCTGCCAATAGGAGCCCTCAGTGAGGAACTCCCTCTACCAAGAGGTGCTCCCAGAGGAACTCCCTTTGCCAACAGGATCCCCCAGATGAATTTTCTTCTACCAATAGGAGGTGTCAGAGGGATTCCCTCTACCAATAGGAGGTGTCAGAGGGATTCCCTCTACCAATAGGAGGTCTCAGAGGGATTCCCTCTACCAATAGGAGGACTCCGAGGGATTCCCTCTACCAATAGGAGGTCTCAGAGGGATTTCCCTCTACCAATAGGAGGTCTCGGAGGGATTCCCTCTACCAATAGGAGGTTTCGGAGGGATTCCCTCTACCAATAGGAGGTCTCGGAGGAACTCCTTCTGACAGTATCTCCCAGAGAAATTTCCTCTGCCAATAAAGGAACTCCCCCTGCCAATAATAGCTCCCAGAGAAACTCTCTCTACCCAAAGGCGGTTCCTGGAAGAAACGCCCCCTGCAGATAAGAGGGAGAAACCCCCTGGACCAATAGGGATGAGCACCTTCTTGGTGACTTACAGACTTAATACTTGCCTAGATCCCCAGATCTCTCAGCTGGGTGAGGTCACCTGTTGAAAGTCATACAGGCGCTCCTGGCTCTACCCATCATCCACTAGGCCAGGCTGCAGCCTAGCAGCCTATGCACTCTATCAGAAGGCTACAAAATAAAACGCAAAGTGAATTCCCCGAAGCAAAGTTACTGATGATGTGTCAGCTGGGGAAGGCTTCCTGGAGGAGGTAGCATTTTGGTTGTGCAAAGATGAGTAGAAAGTCAACAGGCAGAGTGGTGGAGGAAGGAAATTCCAGGCACAGGGAAACCAGATGTGTTTGCAGAACCGGGTTATGAAGGGGAATGATTAAAGTTAGGACAACAAAGGTAGAAGGTACTGGAGTGAGGACTGTGAATGAACTTTTGTAGAAAGACACAAAGGAACCAGTGGAGGTTTTGGGGCAATGGCAAGACCAAATCTTGGGCCTAGAGAAGATTACTCTGGAAGGGCTATCAATTATAGACTAGAGAGGGAGTGGGAGGGAGGAGGAAACCGGAGACAGGAAGACCTATCAAAAACTATGCTAACAGCTATGCTAGTGGTGATGGGGTGCTAGGGAGAAATGTGATCTTGGAATTGGGGTCCAAGCCCAAACACCCAAGCACCCCATCACTTCCTGGCCCCAACATTGTGTTCTGATGTCCCTCCCAGCCCTGACATTCCCTGTTCTAAGGTCTCTCCCAGAGCTGACATTCTGTGCTATACCATCCCTTCCAGGTCTGAAATTCTGTGTTCTAAGGCCCTCCCAGCCCTGACATTCCCTGTTCTAAGGTCTCTCCCAGAGCTAACATTCTGTGCTATGCCATCTCTTCCAGGTCTGACATTTTATGCTCTAAGGCCCCTTCCACCTGTGACAGCCTGTGTTATTATCTCTATTACCGCCCTCTTGCACTGTGCTTTGAATCTTCTGTTGTTATACCTTTTCATGTGTGTCTTTTCATTCATTCAACTAACATTTCCTGTCCCCCCACTGCGTGCCCAACCCTGTGCTCAGCACCATGGAAGATAGAGAGATGAATAAAGTACAACACCTGCTCTTGCCTCCCCTACCATATTACAAGCTCCCTGAGCACCAGGCCCACATCTAATTCGTCTCTGTCTCTGCACAGACCAGAGCACAGGGCCCTATACAGAAACAACATTCAATAAATATGAATGGATGATGGGTGACTAAGTGAATACCTAGCACCTTTGCACCACATGTGCCAAGTCCTACATTTGGCTGCTCAGGAAGGAATACAGAGGAAGAAGACACAGGTGTCTGCCTCCTCCTCCTCCTCCTCCTCCTCCTCACCCTCACCCTCTGCTTAGCACTCAGATGGACAGCCTGTCAAACTCTCCCCAGTGCCTCCCTTTATAGAGGGCAGAAACTGAACTCTTGGCTTACTCCACTCTGCATCTGCTGCTCTGCCTGGTTTCAATTCCTCAGAATGCCCCCAGATGCATACTGCCTGGTGTCCCATCCCCTTCCTCTTTCCTGCCCCCCTTCATGCACTGTCTCTTCTCCTCTGTTAGACTGTAAGCTCCTTGAGGGCAGGGACCATTTTCCTTTTTTAATAATTTTATCTCCAATATTTAGTGCAGTACAAGGCACATATTAGAGTTTAATAAATGTTTATTGGACTGGATTGGATTTGAAGTTCATTCTGATTGGGAAAAGAAGACTCAACACCAAGAAAAGATCACAGCAGTGTGATGATTAAAAAGGTTTGAGAGACATAGTTTCTGGGTAATTTAACCATTTTATTAATCAGGCTAGCAGGTTATTAATAAAAGGATGGCCATTTGGCCATCTCTCTTAGACCAAAGACCCCTAATAGCAGGGGGGGGGGGGGTAACAGTTTATATGCCCTTCCAAGAGGAGATGTTCCTGAGGGATGGTAATCAACGCACATAGTGGGCTATACTAAAATGTGTGGTCTATACTAAAATGAAGGTCTTGGGGTAAATAACCTAGGTCACTCAAATCTTGGTCAAAGAGACATTAATTTCCATATCACCTGTCTTGATAATAGGGAGAATCAACCTTTCCCCATACCTGTCTGAGTAAACACAATGAGTAAGAATATACCAATTAGCCCAAACTTAGAGTTCCTTTTACTGTCTGATTAGATCTTGGCCTGGGTAAATCTTTAAGTGAATTTTCCCACACTGGTTTGTTTCTGGATGAGGAAACAGAAAAGGGGAAAAACCTTGATACTAATATAATAGTTATTAAATATAAGAGAGAAATATTAATTTCTCACAGCAACACAGACCAGGAACATTGTGTAGGACAAATAATAAGTATTTTAAGAGTTCAGAGAAGTTCAAGATTAGTGTGGGTAGATAGCAATCAAGGAAGACTTCCAAAAGATAAGATTTGGTCTAAGCCTTGAAGGATGGGGGAAGTTTTAGAACAGTAAAGGAGAGTTCAAGGGAAGGTGCAAAGTAAGCAGAGATATAGCCAGGACTCATATATCCCTACATTAATTCATGGCCTCATCACCTCTTGCCTGGACTACTCTGACAGCTTTCAAATTAGTTTCCTTACTTCTACTGTCTTCCCTCTCCAACCCACCCTCCATACAACTACCAAATTGATAATCCTGAAGCACAGGTCTGACCATGTCACCCCCTACCTAAAAATCTTCAAGGGTTCCCCAGTAACTCTAGGGTAAAATACAAAACCCTCAATTTGGCATTTAAGGCCCTATACAACCTAGTTCCTACCTACCTTGCCTGGCACACAATAAGCACTTAATAAATGTTTGTATTCATTCATTCATTCACAAACACTCTAAATTCCAGGCAAGCTGGCTTCCTTGCTATTATTCCCCAAAATGACATTCCTTCTCCCACATTCCTATCTTTGCATGGGCTATCTTCATATCTGGAAAGCTGTCTCCCAGAGTACTAGTTGCTATTGTTCAATATTTTCAGACTCCCTATGATCCCATTTGGGGTTTTCTTGGCAAAGATACCATTCCTTTCTCCAGATTATATTACAGATAAAAAAAACTGAGGCAAACAAGGTGAAGTGACTTACCCATAGCTAGTGAGTATCTGAGGCTGGATTTTAACTCAGGTTTTCCTGACTCCAGACCTGGCACTCTATCTACTGCACCACTTACCCACCCATTAGAGTACTTATTTCCCTTCAAAGCCAAGGTCAGGTACCGCCCCTTATGTGAGGCCTTTTCTGATCCCCCAAACTGTTAGTGCCTCCCCACAAAATTACTGTGTATTTCCTTTTTATCTACATTATATTTATCCATGTATGTGTTATTAAGTCATGCAAAATACAAGCAAATTCTGTGAGGGCAGGGGCTATCTCATATGTGTCCCTCTATCCCACAGTGCCTGACACTCAGAGGATGCTGAATAAATGCCTGTTAAATGGAATAAAACAGGGCAGCCTCCCACTGAGAGAATCCCCAACTTCCTCCAAGGCATAGCCCAGGTGCCACAAGGGCCTTTCCTTATCCCTCCCATCATTGGAACCGTCTTTCTTGAAATCCTTTTGTAGCATTCTGTATATGTTCTGTATGAACTCAGCTGTGTGCTTGTTTTATTCTTTCAGTAGAATATTAACTCATGGAGAACAAGCAATATTTTGTTTTTCTCTTCATATCCCCGGAATCTAGCACAGTGCCTTGACGACAATCAATCCATGTCGTTGTTGTTGTTGTCATTGCCGTTTGCCCTTTGTTCTCAAAGAGGACTAAGACATTAGGAGATGATGCCAGAACAGGCAAGTGAATTGGATTTAAGTGTGGGAGGGCAGTGCAAAGTCACCAGCCTCACTTTCTCCTTTGGAGCCGTCTGGGTCCAGTGGCCAGATATGAATCAGGATCGGAGATGTCCTGGTATGCAGTGGGAGACCATGAGCTTTTCAAGCTAAGGTCTTTAACAGGTCTCAGTTTTTGGCAAGGATAAAAGGGAAGGAAGCAGGAGAACCATCCCCACAATAATGGACGAACTATATTGGAAGCCTCGAGAACTGTAATTGAGGCAATGATTGACCATGATGTGAGGGGACTGTGGCAATTAAAAGGCTCAAGACACATAGTGTCTGGATAATTTAGTAATTTTATTAATAAGTCCAGCAGATTTATTAATAAAAAGATGGTCATTTGGCCTTTTCTATTAGACCAAAGACAATCATGACGGTAGGCTCATGGCTTATGTGTCCTTTCAGAAGAGGAGTGTTCAGAAGGATGGCAATCAATTCTGGTTGGTTAACAATTAATGAGAATGAAAGAGGGGAAAACAAAGCCCCATTAAAAGTAAAGGTCTGGTTCATGTGTAGGTTGTGCAACACAGTGTTCTGTCCATCACCAGCCCTCTATCAGGAAGAAGGTAGCCTTCTTCCTCCTCAGTCCTGAGAGAAATGATTATTAACAATCAATCAATAAACATTTATTAAGCACTGACTGTGTGCCAGGCACTGTGCTAAGTGTTGTAAATAACAAAAAGAAGCAAAAGACAGCCCCTTCCCTCAAGGAGCTTAAAATCTAATGGAGGAAACAACATACAATCAAATATATACAAAGCAATTAGAAATTAGAAATAATTAAAAGAGGGAAAGCATTAAATTAAAGTAAATTAAATTAAAAGAGGGGTTGGGGAAGGTTACCAATAAAAAGATAGGACTTTAGTTGGGATTTAAAGGAAGCCAGGGAGGTCACTAGTCAAAGCAGAGGAAGGAGAGTGTTCTAGACATGAGGGACGGCCAGAGAAAATACCCATAGAGCTGGAGTGGCTTGTTCATTGAACAGCCACGAGGCCAGCATCGTTGTACCGAAGGTATATTTCAAGGAGAAAAGTATAAGAAGACTGCTTGATAAATGTTCATTGAATTTAAATGAAATGAATGCCTCTGGTATTATAAAAATGAAGGTCTTGGGGCGGCCAGGTAGCATAGCGAGTGGGAGCACTGGCTCCAGTGTCGGGATGACCTGGGGATCAAATCTGGGCTCAGATACTTGGTATCTAGCCAGAAATAACTGGCCATGTAACCTTGAGCAAGTTACTTAACCCCGATTGCTTAAAAAAAAAGTTAAGGTCTTGGCTTGAGCAGAAGGTACATGGGAAATGAAAAGGAGGTAACTTTAGGTAAGAAGAACAGAGCCAGATCATGGAGAACACATCATGCCAGCCTTGGGACAATGGGGAGCCACTAAATATGTATTTGTGTGTCCATACACAGAACAGGTGCAGAGCACTGGTCCAGTGGCAACACAGACTATGAGTCAAGAGGCTAGGAGTCCATTCTGGACTCTGCCAGTGACTAGCCATGTGACCTTGGGCAAAGTCACCTACTTTTCCTGGGGCTCACTGAATCAAGATCTTCTTTCACCAATACAGATTACAACCCCTACAAGCCTAACTCACTATCATGATTTGCTCTAGCTGAAAAATATCTGCCCCCTGGTGGCTAAGCCAAGATAAACCTCTCAGAAATCACGAAATTTCTTCATGGGAACGAACTAATCCAACACATATCATAAGAAGACTTTCCTCTACAACATACTTGGTAAGTATTCATCCAGCCTTTTCATGAAGAGCTCCAGCTACAGGGACCCCACTCCTTCCCAAGGAAGCCCAATACACTTTTGGAAAGCTTTGGTAATTAGGAAGTTTTTATGTTATCTCAAGCTATCCCTTTGCAATTTCTACCCAACTGCTCCATGATTTGACTGAACAGAACATGCCTAATACTCTTCCTCTGCAGCACTCCAAACTCTTGAAGACAGTAGTCATGTTCCCCCTGAGTTTTCTCTTCTCCCACCTAAGTACCCCCAGTTCCTTCAAATGATCTCCTCAAATGGACCTAAAACGCTTCACTAATCTGGCTGGCCTCCTCTGGATACTCTGCAACTTATCAATGTCCTTCCAAAAATGCAGCGTCCCAAATTCAACAAAATACTCCAGATGGGATCTGGACAAGGCCACAGTCTAGCAGGGCTTTGCTACATCATTCCTGGAAACTGCATCCCTCTTAATGCATCAGTTTCTGACCCATCAGTTTCTTGGGCAGTCCTGTCATTCCACTGATTTATATTAATTTTGCTGTCTAAGTCAAAGATCTAGTTCTTTATACTTCCCACAGACAAACAACCATCTAATTCTTATATTTCTGAAAGTGATTTCTTGAACCCAAGCATAAGACTTTACATTTATCACCACTATATTACATTATATTAGTATCAGCCTGATGTTCTAGCCAATTAAGACTGCCTTTGGATCCTGACTGTCAAAACAAAGTATTAGCTCTCTTCTTAGCTTCCTATATACACAACTCACAACTCTGAAGGCCATGCTATCTATGCCTTTATCTAAGTTGCTGACAATGCTAAAGAATGCAGGGCTAAGCACTGAGCCCTGGGTTACTCCACTAAAGACTGCCTTACAATTTGACAAGAAACCATTAAGGACCACCCCTGGAATGTGGCCAATCAGTTCTAAATCCACTGGATTTTACTATTGTCTTGTTCACATCTTTCCATGTTACTATATTAACATTATGAGATACTTTATAAAAAGTTGTATATGTATGCAATCCTCTTTGTTCTTCCTGGTACATGGAAATATACACCTTTATTGGCATATGTCAAGTTCAGAATATCAACGAACTTTTTTAAAAATCTAGATGACAAAAACTAGGTAAAGTATATTTAGCTCATTCCCTGATGGCTGATTACTGGAAGATTATGAATCTTCTAGGTTAGTAACCCTCTCAAAACAATGGCATGACCTAATTCTAAATGAAGCTGTTCCGGTTCTTTGTGATACCTTCTTCTAAATGCTCATTAACCATCTTTTCAATAATCCATGCTACAACCACCTCCAGAATCCAAGTCAAGCTCATTGGCCTTCAGTTTGCAGCTACTGAGCTCTTCCATGTTTTGAAGGAGAATTCAATTGCCCCATTCTCCACAGCCTTTCAAATATCATTGACAGCAGCTCTGCAAAGATAGATGCCATCCTTTACAGTATTCCATAAATGCCAAACACACAGCACATCACAGGCTTATCCTTATAACCTTTCTAACTGGGTAGTACTTACCAAAGTATACCTTCTGCTAACAAAACCTTCCAGATCTCAGGTTAAGGATGGGCTTTAAAGTAGGAAATCGATATCCAGTTATCTGAAGGGACTAGACCTGTTGCTTTTGGTCCCAGATAGTGGATCTAAGAGCAATGGGAGCAAGCTAAAGGGAGAAAGTCTCACTCTATTGTAGAAAAAACTTCCTAACACGACAGCACATCTGCCTTGGGATGTATGAGTTCCCCATCACTGAAGATCTTCAAAAAGAAGCTGGAAGACCACTTGTTAGGAACATTGTGGAGGTGGGGATTCCTGTACAAGATGGGCTTTGAGACTAATTTTAAGAAAAAAATGACAGTAAAGCAGATCATGGCGGGGCAAGGTCTGTTGGGTATCTGGAAGGGAACAGGAAATCATGGAAGTTTTGAAAGGCCATTTCCGGTCCCCTCTAACTTGAAGCCTGTCATCTGAGACCTGAGGGGTGGAGCGGAAGCTGAATCCATGAAAGCCCCCTGAGGAAGGCCCAACTGGGCCAAGTGGGAGGAAAGGGGGTAAAGGAGTGCCAGACAATGACCTGAGAGAGGGGTTTGGCCTGCTTACCCTGATCCTCAGTCACGGCTACCAGCCAAGCAGCCTGGAGACACCAAGGGCTGGCTTGGCCTACTAGCTCTCTCCAGCCTCCCTAGGGGGAAGACAGGCTAGGTCCCAATCCTTTGGCACCAAGGCCCCATTCCTTTCCAGCAGGACTCTGGCAGCATGAAGGGGGCTGTTTGTTCTCTACCAGAAAGCCCCTGTCTCAGCTGGACAACAGCCAAGATCCTGTTTACGGCATGAAGGAGGAAGCAGGGACAGCCGAGAACGCCTACAACCGGCCACTTCACTCAACACATTTGCCAGCCCCACAGCAGGGGTATTTGCCCCCAGGGAACATAAGGGGTTCAGGAGCTTTCAGGCTCTTTTATCAAAAAAGTGCCATAGGACTTAGCACTGAAGGGACCCTAAAAATCATCAAGCCCAATCCCCACATCTTATAGATGAGAAAACTGAGGTCCAGGGAACTTGAAAGGCTTGTCTCTGCTCATTCAGATAGTAAATAATGGAGCTCAGATTAAAATCTAGATCTTTTAATTCTAAATCTTCAGCTCTTTTCAAGCTGCCAAGATAAGAACCTTTGAGAAGACAGTGAGGATGGACAGATGATAGGAAAAAAGCTTCAAGCCCAGGGGAAGGGGTACTTAGCCTTTGTTTTTCATGGAGCCCTTTGGCTGTCAATCCATCAATCAGCAAACATTTACTGACTGCCTACTATGTGTACTAGGCATTATGTTAAGTACTGGGGATGCAAAAATGGTCTATCAGAGCCTGTGGACCCCTTCTCAGAATCATGTTTTTAAATGCATCAAATAAAATATAAGATTACAAAGGAAACTAATGATTTTGGAATGTAGTTATCAATTTTTTTTTTAAGGCAAGTTCATGGACCCCAGATGGATGACCTCTGCAGAGGGATCCTTAGGAAAAATTCAGGGGTCCAGGTTCAACTCCCCTATAATGTCCCAAGGAAGTTAGAGTCTTGAAGGTTCAGGGTAATTATTAACTACAATGTAATGATCTTCTCAATTTCAGTCTGGCCTACATGATAACTCCTCCCAATCCTCTTCTCCTGCACAATTGTTGCTGTTTGGCATGCCTTCCTCCAGATTCTCTAAAGAGAATCAGCACAATATATTAAAGGCTTTCCTCGGGTTCTTTAATATTCTGTCAATTCTGGGGGTGGCACTTCAGCCATCCACTCACTTATCCCTAACTCTCAATAGCCCATACTTCTTTTCTAGGGACACACATGTCCTGGATGATGGCTTCTAGTCCTCCTTTGCTACACAAGTGGTCATTGATAAAATGCTGCAGTTTACTCATGCCCACCAATGTCTTGCCAATGGCCTCTGAGTCACACTGCAATGGAGACTCTTTTGCGGTCATGATGTCCCATAATATAAAGTGCTTTATGGTGAGTGATTAAACTCTCTCCTACTTCCTAAAGCTAGGGAGGACCTAAATCAGAGCATCAGAGGATCATTCATTCAGAGCTGGGAGGAGCCATAGCCCTTCCTATTATAGATGAGGAAAATGGCCCAGGAAGAGAAGTGATTTGTAGAGACAGGATTCAAACCCAAAGCCTTTGCCTTCACCTCCAGTAACCTTTGCACCACAGAAAGAATATAATTAATAGCTTCCTTGTTTATGGGATTTCAGGTTCCTCAGGAAGCAGTCCAAGTCCCACCTGGATGCAGAGGAGATCCTTCCAATGAGGCAGCAGAGAACTGTGCAAAGGCATAAAAGGATGTAATCACTCACTCTGCTCCACTCACAACCCTAAGGAAAAGTTGAAATCTCTTCAAAGCAGAAAGAATGAAATGTACAAAAAATATTTCCCATTCTTTCAGGCCCACTTTACCTCAACCATCTCCTTAAGATCCCTATGCCCTTACCTCATGAAGAATAAGAAGACAAACCCCTGCCTTACAAGAAATAATAACATTTCCCACTTTGTGGGTTTAGGGTTTATAAAACATATCCTCACAATAACTGAGATGGGTAGAATAAAATTTATTATCTCCATTTTACTGATAAGAAGATGAGAAAACTGAAACTCTAAGTGAGGAAGTGATTGGACTAATAGGCATTGGTTCAAGCCCAACTCCAAGTCCATTCTCTCCCAACCCCAAGCCCCAAATTCTTTCCCTGACAACAACTTTTAAAGGAGGAATGGAAAGGAAGGAAAAATAAAAGAGGAAAGAAATAAAAGAGAGGAAGGAGGGAAGGGGAGAGGGAGAAGACAGAAGACAAAAGGAGGAAAAGAAGAAAGGCAGAAAAGGATGGAAGCCCCACTTGCATGTCTTTGTGTCCCTGTGATCAAGAGGATGGTAGATTTGTAAATATCCCTACTACAGATCCAGCAAAGAGAAAGAATCCCTGAGTGTCAGCCCCGGAAGGAATTGTAAAGATAATCCAATTCAGCTTCCTCCTGCTCCAGCCAGGGTAGGAATCCCTTTAACAGCTTCCCTAACAGGAATGTTGGAAATGTCAACTTGGAAAAAGCAAAAACACAATTTATACCAAAAATCTGATATCAAAAGAAGTTTATTAGGGAGGAATCCAAAGGAATTGATCACTTCTGGCCAGAAGTGCACTCTACCCTTCTTGCTTCAGGAGGAGCTCCTGATAAAAAAGCCAAGCAAGTTTTATATATTAGTTTGGTGCAGACACTCCCTTCAGAGGACTAATTGGTTTATTCTCTTAGGGGTATACCTCACCCATAATCATACATTATTACTAATGAGGCTCTAATTCTGTTAGATAATATACATAGTACATGAGGTTCATTAAGCAAGCACAGTAACAACCCCAAAATACTGACCCCCTCACTGATGTAACCTAGACGTGTCCTTATCTGGGCCTGAGTGTCCCAAGGCTACTGTCTGCTTTCTAGTTGGTCAAACCCATCTGCTGTTGCCAGCTTCTTTTTATTTTACTTTAATGTTGTCTAGGAGTTCTGTGGGAACTGGGAATACAACTTCTTCCCAAGGCTACTGCCTCAACTCTTCCCAAAGCTACTCTGTTAACATTACTCTTATAAGTAGCCTTCTTTCAGCAATTTTTTGCAGTCCTGTGGAAACTTAACCCGTTGCTACTTCTCACAGGAAGCATCTAATTGAACACCTTCAATGACAGAAAGGTTCACTACCTACAGGAGACATTAAGAGACAGCTATTGCTGTTTTTAAGGTCTTCCTTCCACTGAGCCAGAATCTGCCTCCCAGAAAATTCCACATAATTCTGCCGTCTGAGGTCCCATAAAATAACTCTGCTCACTTTTACTCATGAGCCTACAGTCCTAAAGCCCTCTGGTCTGTCCAAAGTTTTGGGGATCCTGATATCATGACACTACGCTCTCCTGGTTCTCCTCCTACCTGTCTGTTCCTTCTCAGTATCTTTACTGGATCTTCATCTTGGTCCAGTTCACTAACATGGGTATCCCCCAAGGCTCTGACCTGCTGGACCTTCTCTCTCTTTCTACACCATTTTGATTCATGATCTCATGAGCTTCCATAGATTCAATTATCATCTCTATGAGGATGATTCTGAGGTCTATCTATACAGTTCTGACCTCTCTCCTTACCTCCAGTCACATCTCCAATTAACTGCTGCACATCTCAAACTAAATGAATGGCCAACAGAAATTTTAAATTCAACAAGTCCAGAACTGAACACATATTTCCCTCCAAACCATTTCCTCTTCTCAACTTAGAAATTACTATAGAGGACGTCACCATCCCCTCAGGTACCAGGCTCACAACCTCAGTGTCACCCTCCCACCCCACATATCGAAACTGCTGCCATATCTGTTGACTGCATCTTCCCAACATTTCCTGTATATGTCCCTTTCTCTCTTCTGATGGTCCAGGCCCTCATCACTATCACAACACCCTTCTAATTGATGTCCCTGTCTCAAGTCTCTTCCAACTCCAGGGGCTCCCTATTACCTCTGGGATCAAGCTTAAAATCTTCTGTTTTACTTTTAAAGCTCTTCTTAATCTTGTCCCTTCCTTTCTTTCCATTCTTCTAATACTTTACTCCCTTCCACATAATCTATGAGAAAAGACACTAACACGTAAATGCTTGGCAAATTCTGTAATTCAATATGCTAACTATTCTTACCAAATTTGACACCTAAAAATGTGATGAACCTTTCCCCAAGTCATTGATAAATATGCTGAACAGAATAGGCATAGAATCCTGAAATCACAACTAAATATTTTCTTCCAAGTCGAAATCAATCCATTAGTCACCATTCTTTGGGTTCAGTCAGTCCAGGGTTATGAATCTACCTTAATTTTCCTATCTGCTAGCCTATATATCTCATTCTGGCCCACAAAGATATTGTGACAGATTCTGTCAAATGCTTTGATGAAATTCAGGTATTACTATGTCTACAGCAGTCCTATGAGCTACCAATTTAGTTACCCTATCAGAAAAGGGAATGAGGTTAGTCTGGCATGGTCTGTTCTTGATGAAGTCATGCTCGCTTATAGTAATCACCACTTCCATTTCTAAGTGCTCCCAAACTATCCCTTTAATAATTCAGTCTAGAATTTTGCCAGGAATTGTCAAACTCAATGCTTATAATTTAAAGAATTCAACTTCTTCCCCTTTTTGAAAATTGGGACAACTTCTGTCTATCCCTAGTCTTATAGCGCCTCTCCTTTTCACCATATTTTTCATATTTTTTATTTTATGAATTTGACCGTCATCAATAAACCAGGATGTTTTCAAACACAAAGAAGGACAGAATAAGGTGACTGCATATGATAAAATAAATCTACCATATACAACTTATTTGTTTGTTTGTTTTCTTTTTTAACTATGTAGAAAATTTCACAGGGTCCTACCAACACTGCCCTTCTTGACCGCACCCCTTTCTGAAATCTTCTGCTCTTTTCCAAGATCACTGACAGCAACTCAGCAATCACATTTTGAAGTCTCCTTCTTTCCAGCATTCTAAGATGTAATTCATCTGCTTCCAAGCCTGGGGATGTGACCTCACTGTCAGCAGAGAGATGTTCTTCTGCCATCTCCATCTTAAATTTCTATTCCCTGTTAACTGTCTGTGATTTCCCAATTCAGATGATGCTCTCCTTGATCTAGAAGTTTCTCTTTCTATCTGTCACACCTTATAATCACACAAACCATCCCAAGCAGTGAGGGTTTTTCTTTGGTTTTCCTTTAGCATCCACCTCTGTTTCTGCTCTTCATCTCTATCATACTTCCTCTGAGAGCTGAGCTCTTTCATCATCTTCCCTCTATTCTTTAATCTTCAATATCTCTACCCATTGGCTCCTTCCCTACTACCTATAAACATACCCAACCTATTTCATCTTTTTTTTTTTTTAAAGCAATCGGGGTTAAGTAACTTGCTCAAGGTTACACGGCCAGTTATTTCTGGGTGTGGTGTTGAGTATCTGAGCCCGGATTTGATCCAAGTCATCCTGACACTGGAGCTGGTGCTCTTACTCGCTGAGCCACCTGGCCACCCCTAAGCAATTGGGGTTAAGTAACTTGCTCAAGGTTACACGGCCAGGTGTTTCTGGGTGGGTTCTAAGTGTCTGAGCCCGGGATTCGATCTCCAGGTCTTCTCGACACTGGAGCCGGTGCTCTTACTCGCTGTGCTACCTGGCCGCCCCTATTTCATCTTTTAAAAGGTTTCATTTGACCCTGCTTTTCTCTCAAGCTATTATCCTCTATCTCTCCTAACTTTCATAGCCAAAATCCTAGAAAAAAGTTGGCTACACTCATTGTTTCTACTTCCACATGTTCCATTCCATAACTCTTTGCAATCTGGTTTCTGATCCCATCATCAGATTTTGAAGCTGCTCTTTCCAAGGTTATTAATGATCTCTTAATTTCTAAATCTAATGGCTCTTTTCCAGTCCTAATCCTTCTTGACCTCTCTATATCATTTTATAGTTTTACTGACCATGCCCTCCTCCTGGATGCCATCTCCCAAGATTTTCTGACAATGCTTTCCCATTTCTCTGACAACTCATTCTCATTATCGTTTGCTGAATTATCACACATGTCTCATTTCTTAAGCATGGGCCCAAGGCTCTATCTTGGACCCTCGTTTCTTCTTTCTCTCTTGACAACTTAATCAACTCCCATGGATTCACTTACCAGCTCTATGAAGATGTCCAGCAGGTATTTGGAACTAGATATGGAACTACAGGGTATTCAACCCTCATATCTTCTCAGTTATAGTCCCATATCACCAATTGGCTGCTGGACTTCTCCACTTACATGTCCTATGGGCATTTCCCACTCAATATGAACAAAACAGAAGTCATTAACATTTTCCTGAAACCCACCACTCTTCCTAACTTCCTTATTTCTATCAACAACCAGACATCCTTATGAACTCTGATTCACAACCCTGGAGTGACCCTCGATTCTTCCCTCTCCCTTTCACCACACATCTAATCAAATGCCAAATCTTGTGGAGTACACTTCCATTCTAAGTCTTATCCCCATCCCCTTCTCTCTACTCATATAGTTATCACCTTAGGTCATACTGTCATCACCTCTCACATGGACTATGGCAACAGCTTCCTAACTGCCCTCCCTATCCCTAGCCTCTCCCCACTTCAATCCATTCTCCACATGGTTGTCAAATTGATACTCCTAAAGTATAAGTCTGACCATTCTTATTTCTAACTCTTGGAATATCCATCTCCATTAAAGTTTGGTTCAAATGGGACCTCCCCTCAGTTGTTAGCATTTCTACCCTTAAGTCCATCCCATCATTATGTAAGTACTTGGTATATTTTTGGTACATACTTGTCTCTATACATGTTGTTTCCCCTCAGCAGTATGTAAGCTTCTTTGTCTCTGTAATTGGAGCACCTACAAAGAGTGTCTTGTACATACATAGTGGGCACATAAATGTTTCCTGAATCAGACTGCTCCCAGCTTAACCATTTTAAAAAGCCCTTTTCTTCCTCATTGAACAATTTGCAATTATATTCTTTTAATTTCAATCCCGAGAGCTTCAGTGATGATGATGATGGCAGCCAACATTTAGATATTCCAGTGATTTGAGGTTACCAAAAATACACACAGGGTGTCCCAAAAGTCATAGCTCAGTTTGCTTTAATAGCTTAAAGCTGCACCAAGCCTCTCCTGATCTCGAGTCCAGAATGCTTTAACATCACACAATGTTAGAGCCAGAAGGGATATGAGAGATGGGGTCTAACACCCATTTTACTACAGAAGTAGAACATGAGTATTTGGTACATAAATTGTTTTCCATCACATAGCTAGTTAGTGACAGAACTAGGACCAAACAGCAGGTCTGGTACTGATGGGCAAGTCCTTTTTACTACTGTAACCTCAGTTTCTTCATTTGTAAAATGAGGGGACTAGACTGGGTGGCCTCTAAGGGAACCAACTCCTAAATCTATAATACCTAGCTATTTACATTTTTGTCTCTCCCCATTAAAACGTACACTCCAAGAACAGGAACAGGTTGGGGTTTTTGTTTGTTTTACCTCTTTTTTGTATACCCAGTGCTTAGCCTGGCCCACTTAACAAATGCTTTATGATCAAGAGACTGAGTACTATTGACCCCTAATCTTGAGCTCTTTTCCTCAGGCCAGGTTTGCTACCTTTCAAGTCAATATCCCCATCAGATTCTCAGGCCACAGGATCACAGAATCTCAGAGACAGAAAGGACCTGAAAGACTGACTGGTCCAAGAATCCCCTCCTCCTCATTGACCACAGGTGGTACTCTAGCCTCTCCTTGAAGACCCCAGGGAGGGAGAATCCCCTGCCTCCTCAAGCCACAGACTTCACTCTGGGGTATCTCTCCTACCTATCTTTTCTCAGAACTTTTTGAAATCTCTCCTTCTGTAATGTAGAGAGCCAGAGTTCAACCTTGAACTGTTCTGGCTTTCTGAGGTCTGATTACATCCTTAGCTTATGTCACCAGCATTAGAGGAAAAGAAAAAAAAGGAGGCAATACTCCCTAAACAAATCACACTCCCAGCAATGAAAAGGAGCACTCTCCAAGGCAAACTTTGGGAAGGGAATGGTTTCCAAGGGCAAAATGAAACTGCAAAGTCAGATAGGAGAAAATTAATAAAGAACAAAATAGGCCATTGGGAGGGGCAGGAAAGGGCCTTCAGAGTTCATTCCATGTCTCTACCTCAAAGAAGATAACACCTTCCCTCCTAGGAAAAGAAACCTAGGCCCAGAGGCTAGCTCTTTTCACTGGTGACTCCATAGGCAGGACCACTATGAGCTCCCCTCACTTCACTCTGGGTTCTACTTACTCTCTAGATTTTCCCATCTCCTCACCCACAGCTTGCCCCCATTAGCACTCTCCCTACCCCCACCCCACACCCCAATACAGTGATTTTCAGTTCCCCTTTATATATTGTCTTCCCCCTTTAGAATATAAATTCCTTGAGGGCAGTGACTGCCCGGTTTGCTGGTATTTGCATTTCTAGAGTTTAGGACAGTGCCTCCCACATTGAAAGCATTCAAGACATGTCCTACCTACCTACCTACCAATCAATCTATCTATCTATCATTGTTATCAAGAACAAATACCCAAATCTATAATCATTTTAGAAAGAAATGTATTAGGTAGCCAATCTTTGTGAGGTTACATTATATAGCACTCAAACAACGGCATAAGAACATTTGCTTGACTATATCACTGGGCAGTTGGTAGTCTCCAAAAGAAAGACTATTTTAGATGTATATCATCAGGTAAGTCAATCTAATTTGGGGAACCCAAAGCACAAGTTTTGAATGGGCCCAAAACAAGCACTGGGTGGGACCTAAGCATTCCTTACAACCATTGGCTTCTTTGGAGTGCCTTTGAAGTCAGCCTGACTTCTATAGTAAGCTTTTTGAGAGACAATTTCTAGTCATATAATAGCTAGGTTCAAATGATATTGATAAACGACAACAATCCACATTATCTATCAACCTATCTATATCTAAATGTTGTAGTAATAGTAGTAACAGCAGCAGAATTAAGAAGAAAAAATTAGACCAATTTTATGTGGCTTTTCCATTCACAAAATGCTTTTCTCACAACATCTCATGAGGGAGATAATACTAGCTAACACTTATCTAGTGCCTACTATGTGCCAGATACTGTCCCAGGCGCTTTACAATTATTATCTCATTTGATCCTAAAAACAACACTCAGAGATAGATGATATAATTATCCCCATTTTACAGATGAGGGAACTGAAGCAAACAGAGGTCAAGTGACTTCACCAGGATCACACAGCAAGTAAGTATCTGAGGTCAGATATGAACTCAGGTTTTCCTGCCTCCTGGCCCAGTGCTCTCTATTCATTTCACCACCTAGGTGCTGGTAGTACAAGTGTTATTATCTCCATTGTACAGATGAGAGAACTATGTTTAAGCGGAGGTTAGCAGCTTCCTTAAGCTCATGAGTTTCTAAGCCTGATACTATAGGCTAGTTCACAATAGGATGGGATAAGGCAGGATAGGATAGGAGAGGGCAGGGCAGGGTAGGGCAGGGTAGAGTAGGGTAGGGCAGGGCAGGGCAGGATAGGATAGGAGAAGGCAGGGCAGGGCAGGGCAGGGCAGG
>NW_027187460.1:1891920-1931094 GCF_028583685.1 Petaurus breviceps papuanus | reverse complement strand
GCCACTACAACACTACTACAGACCTTACTACCATACCTACTACAACCATACTACAGACCTTACTACTACAGCCACTACAACCCTACTACAGACTTTACTATAACACCTACTCCAACCCTACTACAGACCTTATTATCACATCTACTACAACCCTACTAGAGACTTCAATAGTTTTTACCTAGACTAACTCAAGGGCATACCTCTGCCAGTCTCTCCCTCTTCCAATACAATCTGCACATGTCTCTAGATCAGAAGATTTTAACCTTGGACTTGTGAACACATTAACAAATGCATAAATATAGATACATTAATTAATATATCTATATTAAACAAGTTTCAACATAATTGGCATTTCTTTTGCAATCCTACATATTTTATTTTATGCATTTAAAAACTTATTCTAAGAAGAATTCATGGCCTTCACCAGCCTGCCAAAAGAATTTAACACACACACAAAAAAACAGCTCCTGCTCTAGATGAATCTTCCTAAAATCCAGCTCTAACTAAATCCCTCCCTTGCTCCCAAACTTTCTGTGGCTCCCTGTTACTTACCCCATAACAAACATAGTCAGTCTAGTATTCAAAGAACCCCAGTAGCCTCTAAGGAATTTCTGTCTCCAGGTGTATCTCCTACTCTGTTTTCATACACTCTACACTCTACACTCCAGACAAATGATATGCAATGTATCAAGCAAAGATTCTGGCTGTGAAGACCTTGGCGCTGCTTCAATCACAGGCCCCTCCAAAGCCCAGGCAGGAGACCTGAAGGACCCTGTGGACCTTCCCCTTGCCTGACCAGAACACATCTCAGATCTTGTGAGGAAGCAGTGACCTGCACTGGATGGGGTGTCTATCTTCCCATCTAATCTAACTTCTGTCTACTATCTAATCCACACTCTCCACCCCCAATCCCAATAATAGTCTATATAAACAACTATGTACATGAAAAATTGTGCACACAGGTCTATAACTTCATCAGTACGGAGCCCCACAAAAGACCCATAGAGCATATATATATATGCATGTATATGTATATGAACTCCCACAAACAGGAACACACAAAAAGAAATGCACACCCAAAGACACACTTATTAACCCAGATCTACACAGAAGTATGCACACACAAGTACATAAATACAGACAAACAGACCCCCACAAAAAGGACACACATGCAGAGAGGAGCCCAGGACCAGACACTGAGATACACAGAAGTACGTGTATAAGCAAACAGGGTCAGATATCAAAGATCTGTAAGAGACCTCAGGTAATACTCCCACTTTACAAATAAGGTCACTGAGGTCCTGGGAGAGAATAGTTCTTACTCAATGCGAGGCAATGGAGGCAGAGTTTAAAGTCAGAATCTCCAACTTCACAGCCAGAGCTTTCTCCACTCTCACACACAAGCATAAAGAGAGATATGAAGACGCTCACACACAAACACACACATATTGACACACACAAAACACAGACACACATAATACACACCTACATAAACAGACATTTATACCCACGTAGGCACAAACACATACAGAAGTAGGCACACCCACACATGTAATCTATCCTTCGTCCTCCCCTATGGGAACTCTGCTACCTCCGTCTTCCAACTCTTTTTTTAAAATGACCTGGAAAAAAATAATGAAGGCTCACATGGTAACAATCTCTCCTCCTTTCCCCTCCCCCCCCAGATTGTATCAAGATGCCCTCCACCCCTGGCAGGAAGGAGTCTTTTTCATTTAATAGCAGTTACCCAAAATCCATTCACCACAGACACTGCCTTCTCTCCCCAGACTGCCAAAGAAGAAACCACAGTTTTCCTGATAGAATGTTCTTCCTTGAGCAAAAACAGAGAAAGAAAACTGTATCCCAATTTCCTTGATGAATACCAATGCAAAAAATTTTAAATAAAATAGCAGCGAGGAGATTACAGCAACATATAACAGAGATCATATGCTATGACTAGGTGGGATTTATACCAGGAATGAAGGGCTAGTTCAATATTAGGAAAACTATCAACATAATTGCCCAAATCAATAACAAAAACAACAAAAATCAAATAATCTCAATAGATGCAGAAAAAGCTTTTGACAAAATACAACACTCATTCCTAGTTAAAAAAAAAAAACTAGAAAGCATAGGAATAAATGGAGCTTTCCTTAAAATGATAAGTAGCATCTCTCTAAAAACTATCAGCAAGTATTATCTGTAATGGGGATATGCTAGAAGCCTTCCAAATAAGGTCGGGGTGAAGCTAGGATGTTCATTATCACCACTAGTATTCAATATTGTACTGAAAATGCTACCTATAGCAAAAAAAGAAGAAAAATACATTGAAGGAATAAGAACAGGCAATGAGGAGGAAAAAAAACTATCACTTTTTACAGATGATAGGATGGTATACTTAGGGAATCCTAGAGATTCAACTCAAAAACTAGTTTAAATAATTAACAACTTTAGCAAAGTGGCAGGGTATAAAATAAACGCACATAAATCATCAGCATTTCTATATATTATTAACGAAGTCCAGCAGCAAGAGATAGAAAGAGAAATTACATTTAAAATAACTGCATCCAATATAAAATACTTGGAAGTTTCCCTGTCAAGACAAATCCAAAAACTAAATGAACTCAATTACAAAACACCCTTCACACAAATAGTCAGATATAAACAGAGAAATATTAATTGTTCATGAGTAAGCCAAGCCAATATAATAAAAATGATAATTCTACCTAAATTAATTTACTTATTCAGTGTCATGTCAATCAAATTACCAAAAAATTTTAATAGAGCTAGAAAAAATAATAAGAAAATTCATCTGGAAAAACAAATGGTCAAGAATATCAAGAAAATCAGGGAGAGAGGAGATTGGACAAAAAAAGTCATGTAAATTAGAGTTCAGAGAGTTTTCTCTCAGAGGCCCTGTGGAGAGGAGAGGCAGGCAGCAATGCATGACCCACCCACCAATACAGGATAAGCTGTTTATTCCTGCCACCTTGTTCTAAAATTACTCACAGTCACAAACTCTACTTCAGCCTCCCTATATGCTCTAACCAGGTGAGGTCTGGTTATAGAGCTGGCAGAGAAATGGGCATAAGAGAAGCTGCGGAGGTCTATGGAGTACCTAAGCCTGCCCTGAGGAGAGCAGCCACAAGAGCATGGAGCTACACTTGATCTCAGAAAAATGGCTTATTTCTCTAGTCATTTGCATGCTGACAGAGGGAAGGGTTCAGGAATACCCCAGACTAATGGATTAAGGAGAACTGACCATGTCATATAGCCTTGACCTCAGCTTTGGAAAACCAAGCTCTATTTGTCTGAATTCTCAGTGCTTGAGAATCTTGAATCCAGTTTCTTGTGTTGCCCTCCTTTAGATATTGGGCTTTCCTCCATGGGGAATATCCTTAGCATTTCCACCAGACCCAGACTATGAGAAAGATGATTTGACTGATTATGCATCTGATTATGGCTGCACACATCAGCAAGAAGATGTGGTCCAGAGCCTCAACCCAAGTCCTTCTGGGCCCCTCAGAGGGGGGGGGGCTCTCTTCTAGAATTCTATGGAAGAAAGAATAAGAGTAGGAGGTGCCCTTCAAATGGCAGCACCCTCCCCTGAAACAGAGAGAAGGTGAGCACAATGGGCCAGACTGAAATCTTTTTTTTGGGGGGGAGGGGAGTACTACATAGTTCAATCACTTTCCAGGGACTAAAACATGCATATCTGAGTAAAAAAAAGCCCTGCCACAGGGGAAAAAATAATATCAAGGGAATCAATGAAAAAAAAATATGAAGGAAGGTGGCTTAGTAGGGCCAGATAGCAAACTGTATTACAAAGCAGTAATCATCAAAACAATCTGGTACTGGCTAAGAAATAGTGGTAGATCAGTGGAATGGATTAGGTACATAATACACAGTAGTAAATAACCATAGTAATTAAGCATTTGAAAAACCCAAAGATACAAGTTTTGGGGACAAGAACTCACTATTTGACAAAAGTTTCTGGAAAAACTGTAAAGGAGTTTGGCAAAAACTAGGTATAGACCAAAATCTCACCCCATATACCAAGATAAGGTCAAAATGGGTACATGATTTAGACATAAAGGGTGATACCATAAGCAAATTAAGAAAGCATGGAATAGTTTACCTGTCAGATCTATGGAGAAGAGAAGAATTTATGATAAAACAAGAGATAGAGAGCATTACAGGATGTAAAGTGGATAATTTTGATTATACTAAATTAAAAATGATTTGCACAAACAAAACCAATGGAGCCAAGATTAGAAGGAAAGTAGAAAACTGGGGGGAAATTTTTGCAGCAAGTATCTCTGATAAAGGCCTCATTTCTCAATTATATAGAAAACTGAGTCAAATTCGAGTCATTCCCCAATTGAAAAAAAAGTCAAAGGATATGAACAGGTAGTTTTCAGAAGAAGAAATCAAAGTTATCCATAGTCATATAAAAATGCTCTAAATCACTATTGATCAGAGAAATGCAAATTAAAACAATTCTGGTGTACCACTTCATGCCTATCAGACTAGCTAATATGAAAAAAAAAATGAAAATTGCAAATATTAGAAGGAATGTAGAAAATTGGCATGCTAATGCTTGATGGAGTCGTGAACTGATCCAAACATCATGGAGAACAATTTGGAAAACTGTGCATATCTTTGACACAGAAACACCACTCTAGGTCTGTATTCCAAAGAGATAAAAAAACAAAAAGGAAAAGAACCTACATGTACCAAAATATTTATATCAGCTTTTTTCGTGGTGGCAAAGAACTGGAAACTGAGGGAATGTGCATCAGCTGGGGAATGGCTGAATAAGTTGTGGCATATGAATGCAATGGAATACTATTGCACTATAAGAAATGATAAGCAAGAAAAACCTGTAAAGACTTGCATAAACTGATGCTGTGTGAAGTGAGCAGAACCAGGAGAACATTATACACATACAGCAACATTGTATGATGATCAACTATGAATGACTTAGCTATTCTTAGCAATACAATGATTTAAGACAATTCCAAAGAACTCATGGTGAAAAATGCTATCCACATCCCAAGAACTGATGGAGTCTGAATGTAGATCAAAGCATACTTTTTTAACTTTACTTTTCTTAGGTTTTTTTGGGCTGCTTTCTTTTGCAACCTGGCTAATATAGAAATATATTTTGCATGACTGAAATGTGTAATCTACAGCAAATTGTTTGCCTTCTTAAAGAAGAAGAGGAGAGAGAAGAATGGAAGGAATTTAGAACTCACAACTTTTAAAAATTAACATTAAATTTGTTTTTACATGTAATTAAGAAAAAAATAAATTAGAAAAAAAAGAAACTTCTTCCTTTGGTCTAACTTGCATCTGTCCTGGTACATTCTCCAATGTTTCCTCTCAACACATTCTCAGTACCTAATAATGACAACAATAAAATCAGCTTCCATTTATAGAGTAATTTAAGATTTACAAAGCACTTTCCTCTTAAGAGCCCTATGAAACAGGAGGGGTGAGTGTTATCATCCCCACTACAGATAAAGCCACTGAGGCTCAGAGAGATGTCACATAGTTCACAAATGCCAGCACCAAATACTAACTTTGTATCTTATTTCTCTGGTCTTCTCTCTCTCACCCTTTCCCTTTCCCCTTCACACTTCTGGTGCCTTCTACCTATCATGGAATGCCTGTGGCACTCCATACACACTCCCAGACTGACCCCCTGGAGAATCCAGTCAAAAACTCAAGCACTACTCCCAAACAAATGAATTGTCCCTCTGAGAAGTGTCACCCAGACACAAAGATATAGATTCAGTCATAAGAAACAGAAAAAAAAAAAAGCACATTTCCCACATGTGAACTTTTCACTGGAGACCTCACCAGGGCTGAAGAACAGATTAGACTGAAGGAGTAATGAATAGGTAGAGAAATCTGGAAAGCTTCCTGGAAGAAGTGGGCTTTAGAGAGGAGGGATTACCCTTAGCAGACTTGAAGGATGAGGACCATCAAGGAAGTACAAGGGGAAGAAGTGAATGCAGCCTCCAGACACTTAGAGGTGTACAAAAGTGGCTTGGGCTACATGGTGAAGTGTTGAACTCCCCATCACTAGTGGTGTTCAAGCACACAATTCACAACCTATGGAAAGGGTTGTTGCAAAGAAGATTCCTGTTCGGGTTTTTCTGTTCACAACTAGTTGGCTCCTGAGCTCTCTTCCACCTAAGATTCTGAGCTTCTTTCATTTGTCCTGATGAGATCGCCTGCCCAGCTGCGCTACATCGATGAGCTGGTCAACGCATCTACCCATCTGCCTTTGCATAAGCCTGGTCAGTCTGCCAGCGGCTATCTCTGTCATTTGTCTAACCGCTTCTCTTGCCCCAACCCTAAGGTGGTTACCTTAGGCTACCCCCAGGGCAGGTGGGGAGCCAGGCCACCAGACACTCAGTTCTCTGTGACTAGTGAAAGTCCCACAGTGCAACCCACAACTCTCCAGAAAAAAGACATAGGGGAGAGGGTTAGTAACACAGGGGACCTAGAACTTATTGCTTAGGAGGCAGCCATCCAGATCGAACAACTTCCAACTCCAAACACTCTTATCAAAACTAATCCACTCTTCTGCGACGGGTGAACAGGCTTTACTCAGGTATGTTCCCTAAGCATTATGTCTGTCTATGGTGAGTGTGAAGGTCATGTTCCCCCAGTCAGATGCAGGGCTGCCAGAGCACAGGGAGTCTCCACAGTCATATGAGGATCTCCATAAAGGAAAAAACTGTGTCCTTCCTGCCCCCCAAACCAGAGATTCCCCAGAGATAAGGTTACATTTCTCCCACACAAACCCACAACAAGGTTTTCCTAATAACCTCAAAGAACTCAGGACTGCAAACTAAACCCCAAATGTTGCTGTTCAGTTGCTTTTCAATCATGTCTGACTCTTCATGATCCCATTTGGGATTTTCTTTCTAAAAAGGATATGGGAGTGGTTTACCACTTCCTTCTCTAGCTCATTTTACAGACGAGGAAACTGAGGTAAAGAGGGTTAAGTGACTTGACAGGGTCACACAGCTAGTAAGTGTCTGAGGCCGGATTTGAACTCAGGAAGATGAGTCTGTCTCCCTGACTCTAGGCCTGTTATTGCTATCCACCATGCCACATAGCTGCCCCAACTGGGGTCATTCCAAACATGGTACAGTAAAAAACACTAGACTGGGAAGCACATGACCTGGGTTCGAATCTGACCCTGCTGATAACTACTTTTGGGCAGCTAAGTGGCAAAGTGAACAGAGTTTGGAACTTGAAGTTGGGAAGCACAGAGTTTGAATCCTCCCCCGACACTCCCTAGTTGTATGATCTTGGGCAAACTCATCAGCCTCTCTGTGCCGTAGTTTCCTCATCTGTAAAATATAAGGTGGTTGAGAATATCAAATGCAAAAATTACAAACTTGAAGGTGGTATATAAATATTAGATATTATTATTATTGTTGCTATTTTTTTATTTGTAACCTTAGACAAATACCACTTTAGGTCTTAATTTCTTCCTTTCTAAAATGAAGGGATTAGAACAGATGACCCCTAAGGTCCCTTTCAGCCCTTGTGAATGGGTACCATGCATCACAGGAGAGAAGGGAAAAGAATGTGGATGGCTCATATCTCTATGTGGGGAATCTACCCAGGGCCCCTGAACCTGCTGACAAAGGGCTAGTGAAACCTGGTATCATGGAGAGGGCACTGGACTTAGCACCTCTCACCTCACAAGAGAGATAAATACATTGGACCGGTCACCTGAGGGACAGGAGAAGAAGAGGCCACAGAAAGAAGGGAAGCTCCTTCAAAGGTGCCCCAGTCTATCAGGAATTCCAGAGGCCTGAGGATGTTACTGTCTCCTATGAGCTGGGAAGGCTCCTTTTAACAGAGAACACAGAAGGCCAGAGCAAGAAGGGACCTTGCAAAATGGAATTTTATAGTGTAGAGCAATGGTTCTCAAAGTGTGTTCTAGAGACTCCTGAGGGCCTCGAAGACCTTTTCAAAGGGTCCAGAAGGTCAAAACTATTTTCATAATAATACTAAGGCATTTTAATTGCTAATTCAGTAAAAATCATAGCTAAAATCCACATAAGCAAAAGGTCTCTGTGACACTCAACAATTTTTAAGAATGTAAGCAGGACCTGAGATTGAAAACTAAGAATCATTGATGAAAGAACATAGCATGTCATTGATAAGAGAGACTAGAAAAGCTATGAAAGGACCATAGATTTTGTCATTCAGTCATTTCAATTATGTCTGACTCTTCATGACCCCATTTGGGGTTTCCAGAGCAAAGATACTGGAATGGTTTGTCATTTCTTTCTTCAGCTCATTTTATAGATAAGGAGCTTAGGCAAACAGGGTTAAGTGACTTGCCCAGGGTCACACAACAACTAGTAAGTGTCTGAGGTTGGATCTGAACTCAAGTCTCCTGACTCCAGGCCCGATGTTCTATCTACTGTGCTACCTAGCTCCCATGTCAGACCTATAAGAAGCCTTATAACACTGCCAGAGCTGGAGAGAGGACGTGGAATGCCCAAATCAGAAACATATTTGTAGGTAACTACTGAGTCCAACCTCCTCATCTGGCTGAGAAGGATACTAAGACCCAGAGAGAAGAGTAACTCAACCAAACTCACTGCCCAAACCCCACTTCACTGCTCTTTCTCAGGTCACAGTTCAACAAGGCACTTGAGATACCCCAAGGCAAGTGTCAGACCACCAATAACTTAGAAGGGGGAAGGAGGGAAGGAACAAAGGAAGGAAAGGTAAAGTGTAAGGGTTTTGTTGTTGTTGTTTAGCTTTTTGGAGGGGAGAAGGTAGGGCAGTTGGGGTTAAGTGACTTGCCCAAGGTCACACGGCTAGTTCTGTGTTAAATATCTGAAACCGAATTTGAACTCAGGTCTTCCTGACTCCAGGGCCAGTGCTCTATTCACTGCACCACCTAGCCACCCCTTATATGGGTATTTTGGAGTTTTTTGCTTTTTGGAGGGGGGAAGGTAGGGCAGTTGGGGTTAAGTGACTTGCCCAAGTTCATAGGGCTAGTAAGTGTTAAGTATCTGAGGCTAGATTTGAACTCAGGTCCTCCTGACTCCAGTGCCAGTGCTCTATTCACTGTGCCACCTAGCCACCCCCTAGGTGTAAGGGTTTTTAAGTATCAGGCACTTTGCTAAGCACTTCACACATAGGATCTCATTTAGTAGCCTTGGAATCAGAAGTCCATGGCTTAAGTCCTGCTTCTAACATTTAGCTGCATGACCCTGGAGAAGTCAAAGCTCAGTCTCAGTTTCCACATCTGTACAGCAGTAGTAATGGTTCTTCCACCACCTATTACTCACAGTTATTGTGGGGAACACACTTTATATTCCGTTAAACACCACAGAAATGTGAGCTATTATTACCATTTCTATTCCTTATTTCTCCAAGGAAAGCAGCATACACGCCATCCTGATTCCTTCTCTTATTCACAATCAACATTGAATATGACATGCAACCAATTTTCAGACCTCGACAAGCCCAGCTTGGGTGATTAAGACTCCCTACACCCACCTACAAATGCAACAATCATACAACCATCACCCTCTGAAACAAGCTATGCCTAGAGACAGTCACCAATATACCTCATCTACCCTCTCCTCCTCAATTGTCAAATGAGATCAAAGTATAAACTAATGTCCATGGGCAAGTCCTTTCCCTTCCCTGGAACTTAATTTCCTCTATTGTAAAATGAAGGGGGTTGATTCAATCATTTTCAAATGCCCTTAAGCACCAAATGTCTAATGCTCTCATGGTGTGATTAAGTTTTCTCTCACTCAACCTCTATCCCGAAGGATGAAAATAGACTGCACTGAGGAAGGGAATTGGGGAGAGGCAGCTTGCTCCTGAGAGCGGAACAAGAGAATGGGAATGCCCCTTTCACCTAGACAAGAACAGAAATTCCTTAGGAAAAGGACCCATCTGGGCTTTGAAGACACCCTCAGGGTTGCAGGATGGGGATGAGGCAAGAGGAGCAAACTTTACAGGCAGGCACTCAGTACAGCTTCCAAAAGACAGCTGGGTCTGGTTTCAGAATGGACAGACCATGGGGTCAAAAGTGCCTTCATTCCTGCCTTTAGCCATAAGCCAGCTGGCAGGAGAGCATTATCAAGGAGCCTCATTGGGAAAGTCTGTCTTCAGAGGAAGCAGAAGTGGACCGACAGAACACAGCATACATGGAAATGGCCTTAGAACACAGATCATAGAACATAGGATGTCAGACATGAAAAGGACCACAGAACACAGAACAGTCAATCTCTACAAAAACTAAGCAAGGGAATTTTTAGAGCCAGAAGAAACAAGAAATCAAAGAATTCATCCCCCTGGTTTTACAGATGAAGAGTGAAATGTTCCTGGGAAAGAAACACAACTGGCTCACAGTAACATAGCAAGTAAAGCCCAAGGTGAGGCCTCCTTCATGGGGTGATGGGCAGAGCACCAGACAAGAAATCAGAAACCACACTCTACTAGGACTGGCTAAGTGTAATGGGGCTTCAAAGCAGGACAAGGAACAAATATGCTAACAAGCCGACCGCCCAGGTCTCAATAAGGGAAGGGCAAGAAAGGGAATTTTGTAATATGGCATTTTCTAGATGCATATGTTGTTATTTAATTTTTAATTCTGTTTTTTATTCTGAATTTAACACAAAAAAGAGCATTTCCATATTCAAAGAAGAACAGAAAAAGAAGATTATATTAAATGCACATATTTTTAACACCAGAAATTCCCACTCTCCATGGCCTGGAGATATTTATTCCTGATAAACCAAGCACCACATGTTCCATACAGTAAAGACTCAAAAAGCCTCCAAAATACAATTTTCAACTTCACATCCTAAGCAGAAATATCCTGCTCACTGTATGACCTTGGAAAAGTCACTTCCCTACTCCAAAAGCCTCTTCCTCTTCATCTCTTTAATGAGAAGCCTGAGCTAGATTCAGTTCAATTAAATAAACATGTCATCAGCATCTCCTGTGGGCAGAGTCCTGTACTAGGCTTATGGGGCAGATTCTAAGTTTAAATGATAGTCATTCCCCTCATGGAGCAGTTACCATCTAGTAGAGATATAATGACAACATTCATAGAGAAGTACATAAAATAAATGCAAAGTGCTATGGTCAGGGCATTCCAGGTAGCAGTAGTAGTAGCAGTAGCAGTAGCAGCCGCAGCAGTAGTAGTAGTAGCAGTAGCAGTAGCAGTAGCAGTAGTAGTAGTAGTAGTAGTAGTAGTAGTAGTAGTAGTAGTAGTAGTGGTTGTTGATGTTGTTGTTAATAATAGCTAATATTTATATGGTGCTTTAAGGTTTGCAAAGCAATTTACAAATATTATCTCATTTGATGTTCACAACAAACCTGGGAGGTAGATGCTATTATTATCCCCATTTTACAGATGAGGAAACTGAGGCAGGCATAGGCTAAGTAACTTTCCCAGGACAGCACAACTAGTAATGTCTGAGACCAGATTTGAATTCAGGTCTTCCTGACTCCCCGTCCAGCACTCTAACCATTGTACCACCTAGCTGCCTGTATATGAAATCAGGTGAACAATGGCATAATGTCAAGAAAGTCCAGGAATATCTTCAGAGAGGAAGGAGTAGATGGACTGAGGCAGGACAGGTTGTAGTAAAGACAACATGCTAGGGAATTAAGTGAGATAACACTGGAAAGGAAGGGTAGCAGCCAGCTATAGTGGGGGTAAAGGGCAGTCTTAAATGCCAGGAGAAGGAGCCTGAACCTCAAGTCATAGGTAATAAGGCCGCCTTGGAAGGTTTTGACCCAGGCAGAGGTAAGGGTCGAGATCTCTTCTGATTCTAGCATGCTGTGTTGTATATTCTAAACCCCCTTTCAAATTTCACACCTTCAGTTCTAAAGGCCCTTCTGATTCTGACATTCTCTGTTCTCTGTTCTAAGGGCCTGGCCTCCTCTCCCTTTCAGCACCTTCTGACTGGGCAGTGCTGCTATCAAGGACTGACAGACAGAAACTGACAGGTTGCTGGCAGGGCAGACAGTGTACATGGATGTGAACACATTCTTAGTTACAGAATATCAGAGGAGCAGGGATCACAGGTTCAACAACTATAATTTATAGATGAAGAATGGGGACCCAGTGAGGAAAAGTGATTTGCTCAGGTCCCTCAGAAAGTATACAGCAGAGCAAGGATGATGGCTCAATAGATGGAGTGCTGGACCCAAAGTCAGGAAAACCTGAGTTTGAATCCTTCCCCAGGCACGTACTACCTGTGTGATACTGGGCAAGTCACTTAACTGACTGTCTGCCTCAGAGTCACCAACTATAAAATGGGAACAACAATAACACCTATCTCCCAGGGTCATTTTGAGGATCAAACAAGATAACAAATGTAAAGCACTTTGCAACTCTTAAAAGTGCTACACATATTCCAGCTAATATAGCATGCCATCTCCAAGATTTATAAAGCACTTACCTTATAACCATCCTGAAAGGCAGGCATTAAATACGTTATTACCCATACTGTATGGATGGGGAAGCCATTAAGCTCAGAGAAGATAAAGCAAAGGGTCAATGTACCCTTGGCAGCCTAGAAAAATCTGTAGGCACCTTCTGGGGCCAAGATTTTTAAATGTATAAAATAAATACAGAGGATTGCAAAGAAAAACAATTACATTTAAATGCAATTATCAAAATATTAGATAATCAAGTTCATAGTCTCCAGGGTAAAAAATCTGATCTAGACAGACCCTCCAAAAATCATGGAGCTTAGGATCCTGACTGGAGTCAAAGTGCAAATAGTCAACTCTGGACCAAAGGCTACATATGGAAGAGCCCCCAAACTTCCAATCACCTTAGTTGAGTCCTGAGCACTCTTTAGCTGTTACTCTTTCTGCCTAAGTTAAACCTCTCCTGTCACAGCTCCAAAACCAGGCCCTCTCTATAGTCTCTCAGGAGAATCATACAACTCTAGACTCAAAGAAAGAAAGTTAGAGGTCACCTCATCAACCCCCTTCAGCCAACATTGATCTTTAAGCATTAACCACTTACTATGTGCTAGTACTAATAAGCACTGGTCAAACCAATCTTTGACCTCAAGGAGCTCATGTTCTAATGGGGGAGCCATGAAGTAAATAACCAGGAGCACACAAGATCAATACAGAAATGGTAGACAATCCCAAAGAGGAAGATACTAGCAAGCTAGAAGAGTGCAGGGAAGAACCAGGGAAGGCCTTCTGAAGAAGCTTGGATTTGATATTAATTTTACAGATGAAGAAACTAGAAGTCAGAGGGTAAAGAGACCTCCCCATGTGAGAAATGCTAATAGTTTGGTTCCACAGATTCTACAGGAATACTGGATGCTGCAAAGTTAGATGTTACACAGGACATGCAGGAAGGTATAAATCAGGGTGAAGGAAGGAAGGGCAGAGCAACTATCCAATCATATAGCTGGAAGAAATCTCTAAGTTCTTCTTGAAGGGACCCTGGATGGAACTGGCCCAAACTGGTCAAGGTCAAAGGATGGTCACCGATTTTTTATTAACATGCATGCTTAACCAGCCTCATGCATATTAACTGATAACCCTCGAATAAAATTAGAGCCTCATTATTCATACATGCAACCCATGTTAGCCCATGTTTGGGAGGAGGGAACACATCAGGAGTAACATGCAAAGGGGCAGCCCAGGTAGAGGAACGTCTTGTTTGAGGGCAATATGATGTGGGCAGTTCAGGAGATTGCACCTAGACAATGGAGAACAAGGCAGGAAATTTGAATGGAAGCAGCATAAAGGGGCTCGAATTTGTCTGATTCTCTGTAGTCTTTTGAAAGAGGTTGTCCATTTATTCAGAAAGAGTAAATGTAAAATAAAGGTAATGAAAACTTTCCTGGCTTTCCACTGAGTATTGTTTATTCCTGGACTAAGTATATTTCTCACATCCATGGCTACACAGTAAGTAACAGAGTCTGGATTTTTACCCAAGTTCTCTGTTCTTTATGTATGCTATGTATTCTACAGCACAGAAAAGGGGGGAGGCAGTGAGAAAAAGGGGGCTAGAGCAAGGTGGGAATTCAGGGAGCTCAGGAGCTCCCCTGGAGGAAAGTGGCCAGACAACCAAGCATCAGTTTTACTTGCTCTGATGAGTTTTCTATTGTGTATGGCTTAATTTGATAACTTAAGGACCTGAATCTCTGAGAGATGACATGGCAAGCCCTTGGTAATACACTGAATGACAGAAATAAGTAAGGAGCTGGATCAATGGGTGCCCATCAGGCTGCCAGGGGACAGCATGGTCTGGTGCCAAGCTGCCTGGCTGATCCACATGGAGGAAAGGAAGCTGGCTTTGGAACTCCTGCAGGCACTGCCAAGGAGCCTGCCCCCCTTATCTCAGTTCCACATAACAACCCAGAATTGGAAGGTACTGCAGTGGGCTTCTAGTCCAACCTCTCTCAGTAGAAGAATGCCCTCTTCCTTCTCACACACTTCCTTCTATTGTCATCACAATAAAACCTTGGCTTTCCAGGATACTCTAACATATTCTTCTTGTCTCTTTAAGCCCCAAATCTGTTTTCTTTTAGCTATTTGGAATAAAATCTTTCTAAAATGTGTCATACATTTCTCTGGCTTCTTGGACAAAGGATATTTGAGGAAAGCCAGGATTTCTATGGTGTGGACATTTCCATCACCTACACAGATCACAAGAATTTTATTAAGTACCTAAGTTCAAGGCCCTATACTTAACTTCATCTTTATGAAAAATACCACAGTTCCTGTCCTCAAAGCCTTTATAGTTGCTAAGGACAAAGGCACAGTTTCCATACCCATTAAAACCAGAAAACAAACAAAAAACTGTTCAGAGGCTCACCTCAGATTGACCCATTAAAACCGAGCCCTAACACCCCCAGACAATTCCCAGTTTCACAAACAGTTTACCAGGGACCGGGGTAAAATGTGATGTGTTCCTTTTCACTGTATCAGATATAACTCAGAACCACAAGCCCATGGTCCAATAAGGGGGAGATAGGGTATTGAACAAGGCCAATCACATTCCTTACAATGGAAATCCTATTATCACTGACCATATTACATCCATTAGTCCCCAAAACGGGCCCCCCAAGCTAGGAGTGTTATCACATACCTGTAATCCCTGCTCCTGGGGGAGGCAGAGCCTGGGGGCTTGCTGGAGTTCAGGGGTCCTAAGGTACAAAAGAGCTAAGATAGACCAGGTGTCCACACTAAAGCTAACACTAATATGGTGAGCCCCAAAGAGCAGAGGGCCACCAGAATGCCTACAGCTAGAGAAACAGAGTAGGTTAAAGTTTCAAGATCAATCAAACCCATGAGTGACCCCTATACATTCAGCCTGTCTGAGATAAGAAGACCTAGTTTCAACAGCAACAAAAAACAAGCAGGCCCCTCACTCAGATGAAAACCTATATCTATTTCCCTCAGTCCATCCAATGCCTAGCTTCACAGGGAGTTGGGAAGGGAGGAAGGCAATGGGAACCAATCCTAAGCCACAAGAGAAACCAACCACCTTTCCTCTATCTCAAGGGATTCTCAAATCTCATGATTTGAGAGTTCTGTTCCCACATCTCTGTAGCACTCGAGACAAGAGAAGCAGTCCATCAGACTGGTCTGGTGCCTGCCCAGGAAAAGGACCAAGACCCCACTGGAGACTAGATGCCCTCCCTGTATATATTTTCTTCAGCCCTGTGCCATTTAGAAAGAAGATAAACAATGGGCGAATTAATGAGTTCATGGTCTCTGTTAGGCTTCTTTCCACTAAAGCTCATCTTTTTTTAAAACATTAGGGAAACAAAGGATTTGAAGCTGGAAAATAGCTATAAAATATAGTCCAACCTCATCATTTTATAGAGAAGGAAACCAAGCCCCAGAGAGGAGATTTCCCTAACACCACACAGGTGGTATGTAGCAAATCACACCCACATTATCTGACTCTAATTCATTGTCCTGTACTCTTTAACACCTGAAGAGTTTGCTATTGTGTAATAGAGACCAAATAAAATGTAGGTGCACAGAACTCAAACAAAATAGATCCCCTATTGATGGTGAGGTTTTCCACATATGCCTATTCATAATTAGAGAGCATCCTCAATGAACTCCAATCACTAAAAAAAGCTCAGGTTAGTCATCCACACAGTAAAAATAAAGTGGATTAAAAAAATTCCCTTTGCCCAAGTTATGAATGTAGTTGAGTTTGCAGATCATTCAGTTATTCCATCAATGCATGAGCCTTCTTCCTATTCCTAGGTCAGGGCCCTTTCTATCATACCATAGTGCTTCTCTTGGAAAGCTGCTGTTCCCTTTTTGATGGTCTGATGTAGTTCCCCCTGGAGAATAGGGATATGGATAAAATCAGTTCTTCCAGAATAGTTTGTCCATACCAGCACTACTGACCCTCATATCCTACCTAAAAAGACTGCCTTGAATTCACCCTGAAAGTTCTACTACCATTGGTTTAGCACACCACAGATCTGAGTAACACTAACCCCCCAAAGGCATGATCCAATCACTAGTCAGGATTTCCCCTAAATCCTGACATCCTATGGTTGATTCATTCATTCAACAAAGGCTTATTAAGTAACTGTACCAAGTACCATATTAGGTACTACGGATACAAAACCAAAACTGAAACAATTCTGCCTTCAGAAAGCGTATATTCTATTGAAGAGGAACAAGATGTAAACCAATAATTAATTATATACCATATGTGTGTATGCATACATATGTGTGTCTCTGTGTATGTATATATGTGTGAATACTTACATATATGTATATATGTGTATACACACAAAAGTATATATGAAGTAATTACATTCTATTGGAGAGAAACAAGAAATAAACCAATAATTAACTATAAAATATATACAAAGTCATTTTAATGGGGGAAGGCACTAGCACCTGAGGGAACTAGGATAAGCCTTGATTTATGATCCTGCTGCAGAGAGGATCTCTAAAATCTGCGGGGGTTTATTATTAATAACAACAAAAACAAATATCTATATAGTGTTTTAAGACAGATTTCCATTTCAGCAAAGTATTAAGTGAAGAACAAAGGTAGAGAAGTCAGAAGACTCTTAAAAATCCGAGGTCTTGAAATCCGAGGTCTGCCTCTTAATGGCTGGAACGAATCAGAATCACAGATTTAGAGAAGTTCAGCCAGAAGGGACCTCTGTGGACATCTAGTCCAAGTGATGCCTGAGTAGGAATCACTCTAAAACCTGCCTGGCCTGCCAAGGGCTCATCTAGTCCATACCTGAAGAGCCCCAGTGACAGGAAACTCAATACCTCCAAAAAGAGCTGACCTATTCCTGGACAGCCCTCATTGTTAGGAATGGGATCATGAGAAAAAAATCTGCCTCCCTTCAGCTTTTCCCCCATTGCTGCTACAGGAATTCTTCCCTTTGGGGTCAAACTGGCCAAGTCTAATCCCTGTTCAACAAGTACCTCATTCCTTAAGTGGCTTAACCTTGCTTAGCTTCCTACTCCTGGTCTATAAAATATATAATGTAGATATAATATATACATATTATATATGTCATATAATACATATAATACATGTATAATAATCTCTACCCTGCCTCACCCACAGATCTGGCATCAGGAATACTACTATAGACAGGAAATCTTTTGTGAGCTCAAAATACCAAAGCTTGGATTTGAGTCTCAGTTGTGACACTAACCTGTTGTCTGACCTTCAACAAGACACCTTGTTCCTTCTGAGCCTCAGCTGCCTCAGTTGATAGCATCTGTAAAATGGGGATAATCACCTCCATCCTGCCTCTCTTACAAGATTTTTATGAGAATCACATGGGATAATATACATAAAAATGCTCTGAAGGCATAAAGTCCATATAACTTTAAAGTGCTGTTATAATTATTGTAATGACTGTTGGCAACAGCAGCAACAGTATTAATAATGGCATTAGTAGCATCCTCCAGGGCAGCTAGGTGGAAGAGCGGGTAGAGGACCCTGCCTGGAGTCAGGAAGCTCTGAGTTCAAATCTAGCCTCAGACACTCACTAGCTTCTTGACCCTGAGCAAGTCACTTAACCCCTATGCCTCAGTTACCCATCTATAAAATGGGGACACACTGGAGAAGGAAATGGCGAACCACTTCAGGATCTTTGCCAAGAAAACTCTATGGACAAAATCCATGGGATCACATAGAGTCAGACACAACTGAAGATCAACAACAAAGTATATTTCACTTAATTTCTCTAATACCTCACTGTGATCTAGAGGTAAAGCTGAGTCCAGGAATGTTATGCCAGTAAATCTCTAACAAGATATCCCAAGCTGGAGATGCCCGAGGCAAAGGTTGGCAGTGTATGGGTCACCTGACACATTGGTCATCTGGGGAACAACCTCCCTGACATTCATTCAACATGGGACAAGAGCTTATTAAATGCCTCACTGGGGTGGGCATGATGTAAGGCATGGGAAATACAAAGGAAATAGCCCCTACCTCCTTGAATCGCTTGGGCAAGCAACATCTACACAGATAAATAAACGCAAAATGCCTTCAGTGTAAATAAGTTGTCACTAGAAGGCTGGTGAACAGAAGACAAAAATTTGGGGCGAAAAACACTCAAAAGACTGTCCACTATGGCATGGAGGGATTGGATCTGCACTGATGGAGGGAAGACCCATCCAAACTGAAGATGTTTCAGAATAATAACATCACAATAATAATAATAATAATAATAACAATAACAATACATACAATATACTTCTGATTCTCCCTTGTCAGAGTTACCTGTGTGCATGCTCTAGTCATTCCCTCTCCATTCCACCCCCATTTCACTACTGGCTCGGTAAGAGCAGGCTTTAAGTTGTATCTATCTTTGTATTCCTAGCACTGAATATAGGGTCTTATTCATGGTAGGAGCTTAGTAAAGAAATATTTATTAAAGTGAGGAAAAAACAAAAGTAAGAAGAGGTGGCAGAGCCAAGATGGCAGAGTAAAAACAGGACCTCTGGCTCCCACCACCTCCAACACATGTAAAAAAAATGACTCTAAACAAATTTTAGAGCTACAGAACCCACATGGTGACAGACAGAAACAAATCTCCTACTGAAGGCAGCCTGGCAGGATGACAGGAAGGGCCTATCACACCATGCTGGGAGCCGAGCCCAGTCCCACATGAGCCATTGGATTCTGGCCCTTGGATGGCCCCGACCAGCAGTAGCCAGAGCAGACTTCACAAGAGTGGATCACCAGCAGTTATGGTGGTTTCCAGACTTCTCAACACATAAACCCCAAAAGTAAAAGGTCAGTCTGAAACTCTGTTGGAATTCAGTGGAAAAGAGCCGGCCCCCACTCCTAGGGCAAGAAGTGGAAGAGGTGCAGCAGCTACTGTTGCTGGTGCCTGGCTGCCTCCAGGGTTCCTGGCCTGTAGACTGTAGGGGGACCAAGCCACCATTCAGAGGATAATCGCTCTTGTTTTAACCTGCTTGGATCTGGATTGCAATCTTGGGTGGTGGTCCTGGGGTGTGTGGCCAGTGTGCCAGAGCTTGTGGGGGCTCTGCGACCCTCCTAATAGCTCTGGCAGCTGTGAAAACCCCAGCAATTTTGGACAAAGCTCTTTCCATTATGGAAGCAGATTTCTACCATGGCAAAGAGCTCAAAAGTCAAGTAATTGGCTGGCAATATGAGCAAGAAGAGGAAGCATAGCCCATAGAATCCTTTTTTGGGGACAAAAAGGATGAAAGCATGGAACTGGAGAAGGACACTGAAGTCAGAATTCCTGCATCAAAAGCTTCCAATAAAAATATGAACTTGTTACAGGCCATGGAGGAGCTCAAGAAAGATTTTGAAAATCAAGTATAAGAGAAGTGAAAGAAAAATTGTGAAAAGAAATGAGAATGATGCAAGAAAATCATGAAAAGTGAGTCAAAAGTCTGCTAAAGGAGACCCAAAAAATACCAAAGAAAATAACACCTTAAAAAGGAGACTAGGGGTGGCCAGGTAGCACAGTGAGTAAGAGCACCGGCCCCAGAGTTGGGATGACCTGGGATAGAATCTGGGCTCAGACACTTAGTACCCACCCAGAAAGAAACACCTGGCCGTGTAACCTTGAGCAAGTTACTTAACCCCAATTGCTTAGGCATGGCCAGGTGGCTCAGTGAGGAAGAGCACTGGCCCCAGAGTCGGGATGACCTGGGATCAAATCCAGGCTCTGACACTTAGCACCACACCCAGAAATAACTGGCCATATAACCTTGAGCAAGTTACTTAACCCCAATTGCTAAAAAAAAAAAGGAGACTAACTCAAATGACAAAAGAGGCCCAAAAAGCCAATGAGGAGAAGAATACCTTAAAAAGCAAAGTTGGCCAGATGGAAAAGGAATTTCAAAAACTCACTGAAGAGAATAATTCCTTCAAAATTAGATTGGAGCACTTGGAAGCTAATGACATTATGAGAAATCAAGATACTATAAAACAGATTCAAACACATGAAAAAATAGAAGGAAATGTGAAATATCTCATTGGAAAAACCACTGACCTGGAAAATAGATCCAGGAGAGATGATTTAAAAATTTCTGGACTACCCGAAAGCCATGATCAAAAAAAGAGCCTAGAAACCATCTTTCAAGAAATTCTCAAGCAAAATTGCCCTGATATTCTAGAACCAGAGGGCAAAATAGAAATTGAAAGAATTCATCAATCTCCTCTTGAAAAAAATCACAAAAAGAAAACTCCTAGGAATATCATAGCCATACATACTCAATTGGGTATCTTACCCTACAGGAAAATAGGGGGGAAGGAGATAAGAGGGGGGATGATAGAAGGGAGGGTAGATTTCGAGGGAGGGTAGTCAGAAGCAAAAGGGACAGGGTCAAAGGAAAAAATAAAATAAGTGGGGGGCGGGATAGGATGGAAGGAATTATAGTTAATCTTTCACAATATAACTACGGAAATGTTTTGCATAACTACATATGTACAACCTATAGTGAATTGCTTATCTTCCCAATGGGGGTGGGTGGCAGGGGAAGAAGGGAAAAAAATCTGGAACTCAAAGTTTTAAAAACAAATGCTTAAAAAAATTACGTTTTACATGCAACTGGGAAATAAGATATATAGGCATCCATCTTGTCCTACTAAAAAGATGGGGGGTGGGGGGATGAGGGAGGATATAAGAGAGAATGGATTGGGGTAAGGGGTATTCAGTGGGATTGCTTTTTAGGGGTGGGGTAGGGGAAAGATGGAGAGAAAAATTTGTAACTCAAAATCTTGTGGAAATAAATGTTGAAAACTAAAAATAAATAAATAAATTGGAAAAAAGAAAAGGAAGAAGAAGAGGAAAAAGAGGAAGAAAAGGAAGGGACCTGGCTCAAAATGCACAGCCACATTCTTCATCCCCCTCACAAGTACCCATCCTTTGATGATCTTACCAGCAAAGGTGAAGCTCAGTCAAGAAGGTGTGTAGGGAACAAGGTCCTTAAGTCTCCCTAGATGACAGTTAAGATGTCTCCTCACCTGAAATGCAAGCATAACATGAAATCCAAGGAGTGCTCTGAGGAGTGGAGGATTCACCTGCTTCAAAAACAAGAGCCCCAAAGTTTCCAAATTCAGCCAACTTCACATCCCTTAGCAAAAGAAAGAATACTCTCCCTCTGAATATCTACATCTCAGCCTTCCATACTCAAAGTATTGAGATCATTCTTCCATTCTTATATCCAATCAATTACCAAGTCCAGGACATTCATTCAGTCCCTACCACATCTTTCCCATCCATCCCATCTTCCCTGTTCCCACTACTATCAGCCTGGTGCAAACACTCATGCCTATAAAGATGGCCCACTAAAAGACCTCCCTCCTCCAAACCACTCCCCATATACCACTAGACACACTTCCTTCTACAAATGGAATTTAGAGCAACCCATGACCTTAGAGAGCATAATATTCAAATTCCTCATTTCACAGATGAGGAAAACAAGCTCTCAAGAAGTCACACACTTATAAGGAAGCAGCAAAACCCAGGTCAGAATCAAGTGTTCTTTGTACCACACCCAGCTGTCTCTCAAAGGCCTGAGGATGTCACTCTCCTCCTCATACTTTCTCAGTGGTTCCCTGTTGCCCACATGAAATTCAAAATCCCGATCCAAGGATTCATTGCCTCCATAATCAGATGCCAATTTATCTTACCAGCTTTATCCTACATACTTCCCTACCTGCATTTTGTTTCAGCAAAATTGAACTATTCTTTACTGCTTAAATATACATACACTTTACCCTCCCAACTCTGTACCTCTGCTCAAGATGCTCCCTAGCACACAGTAGGCACTTAATAAATGACTGACATCTAGAATGTCTCCATCTTCCTCTTTTAATCATTAATCCCATTCTTTAAAGCCTGATTCAAATACTCCCTTCCTATTGTTTCCCTGATTACCCCATTGGTCTCCCCAAGACCTCACTGTGCACCTATCAAGTAATTATGTATCATAATTAGTTGATTGTATCTTTTAGTCTTATCCTACCACTAGACTGTAAGCCCCATGAGGGCAGGAATGAGAAAGAACTAAGAGATCACCCAGTCAGACCCCTTATTTTAGAAAGGGGAAAACTGAGACCCTAGGAATTTAAATGATTTGCTCCAATAAATCAACAACTGTTTATTAAGGGCTTACTAAGTGCCAGGCACTATGATTGATGCTAGAAATACAAGCAGAAGCTTAAGCTAAATAAAGTCAGTACCTGCCCTCAAAGAGCTTCCATTCAAATAAAGGAAGACAATATATAAAAGGAAGCTGAAAAGGAAAAGGGGGGTAAGTGGGAGGAGGGTGTAGAAGTTACTGGAGCAGGGCATAGAAGACAAAGTCCAGAGTCAGGAGTGGAGCCCAGAGAAGAATAAAGATGGCCGTCCTGGGTATTTTCCTTAAAATGAAAGTTCTGGAAGGAACCAATCAATCAGAGGAAGGGGCTACAGGGGTAGGATACACTTCAATATAAAAAGTTGTGTTCTTCACATAAGAGATACTTAATCCCAGTTGCTGAATTGTTTTGAATTATTAGCTATTAATATCATCACTAATAACAAGAGTCTGATTTGGTGAGACATTATTAATCACAAATGACATACAACCTACCCATAAATACTGCAATGGGTCTCCCAGAAAAGCATCATTTAGGCAGCTGTGTCCCCCCCCCCACCTCCTACAGAGTGCCACCACCTACCCAGGGCATCTGCCTCCAAAGCCATACTATGCCTGGAAGCCCTAATGCCTTTGATATCACCTCAGTTTATGGCCCATAGCCAGCAATGGGTGGCCAGACAGCCCTTGATGCTGCAGCCAGCAGGCAAGGGTCCAATGTCTACTGGGAGGTTTTTAAAAGGTTTACAAATTTATAACAGGATGAGAGATTTGGAAGTGGAAGAGACCCTATCCCACCCCCACCCTCTTAAGATTTGAGGCATAGAGTATACACACTGGTGGATAGTGGATAACCTAAGATGTTAAACCAGGTATTCTGGCTCCAAATTTGATATTCTGCCCAATATACCTCATCATTTTTACAAGGAAAAATTGAGACCCAGGGAGTGGAAAGGATATGCCTTAGGTCACATGGTTTGTGGCAAGGAAGAGACAAGATTCCAGGTCTCCAGATTCCTAGACTACAGCCCCTTCTAAAATACCCCAAATGACCTGTCAAATGGCAAAATCTCAGAGCAAGAACCAGAGAGAGGTGACTTGTCCAAGGTTACAAACCAAGCGAGTAGAAGATCCCTAGAAAGGCCAAGGACGTCAGGATAGCAGCATAACATCAGCCCCTCTGTGGGTTTTTTTGTTTTGTGGTTGGATTTTGGCTGTGTGTGTGTGTGTGTGTGTGTGTGCGTGCGTGCGTGCGTGCGTGCGTGCGTGCGTGTGTGTGTGTGTTTAACAGCAAGAAGAACTGAGCAGATTGTAACAGCAATTACATGAATCAGGGTGTTGTTATAGCAACTTCATCTCCCCCTGAAATGGAAGACCAGGCAGAGTTCAAAATGATGCCAATGCTGGGCAAAACGGATACCTAACCACATCAAAAGGCCAGTGGGTACTGAGAGGGGACACACAGCCTTCTTTCTCTGTGTTCCCCTCCTCCCCTTTTGCAATAATGGATGAGAAGGAGGAAAAGGAGAAGGCAGAAGAGAGTTCACCTTTATATAAAGGACTCTTCAGCTTTACAAATCTCTTTACCTTTGTCATGTCATTTGATCTTCACAACAGTCTGGTAAAAGAGATATTTCTAGTACTATTAGCCTCGGGAGACTCAGGGAGGTTTAAGTGACTTACCCATGGTCATATAGCTAGTAAGTATCAAAGCCTACATTGGAATCCTTTAGAACATAAGCTCCTTCAGGACACGAGTGGTTGTGGTACTGTCTATATCCACACACCTAACACAGTACCAGCCATATGACAGAAGCATTCATAAATGTTTGCTGAACTGAGTTGTTGAACCTAGGTCTTCTGACTCCAAGTTTCTACAGAATAATAGATAGACTTAGAGCTGGAAGTGATACTTAGAGGCCATTTGAGTTCAACCTCCTCGTTTTAAAGATGAAGAACCTAGGCACAGAGAAGTTAATTTAATCGATTTGCTTATAGTCATGAACCTTCAAGGGAGGATTCAAACTCAACTCTTTCTGATTCCAAGCTCAGCACATTCATCTCACTTTCCTATAAGTGAGTAATATCATAGGACTGGATCTAGAAGAGACTTCAGAAGATATCTAGACCAACCCTGTCATTTTACACATAAGAAAACTGAGATTGAGAGGTTAATGACTTGCCCAAGGTCACACATAGCAGAAGTAAGCCACAAAGGCAGGATTTTAACCTAGGTCATAGAATTTGAACCTTGATCATAAGATCAGAAAATCAGAGTTAGACCTGGAAAGGATCTCACAGGTTACTTTGTCCAGCTCCCTAATTTACAAATGAGGAAAATGAGGCCCAGAGAGGTTAGATAACTTGCCTGAGGTCACAAAGTAGAAAGCATCAGAGGTTGGAGCCCACATCCTTTGTCTCCAGAACCAATATGTCATGCTACTATGTCATGCTGATTCTCCCAGAGCAGTCACCTGCCAACATTCTCTCTTCCCCTGGAGAATTTCACTGGGTGACCCAAGGGAGCTTAGCAGGGAGGTACAAAAACCATATGATTGGTAGGCAGAGAGAACATAGTGATATCCATGAGAAAGGGGCCTGGATCAAAAGGGCAAGAGAGTATCTGGATGACTTGGACTGGCCTCTCTACATTTCTGGAGACCAAGCTTTCTAGCCCATAGTCCTGTTATCTCTATGGAGCCAAGAGATGAGAATCCAAATTCTAACATCAATACTCAATGGCTATGGGTCCCCAGGCAACTGGGGTCAATGGCCAGAGTCCTTAGCACTTCCTACACTGCCCACTTCAAGTTCCACCTTCCCTTTACAGTCTTCCCTAATTACCGTCAGTGGGTTCCAGAACTCTTAGTAGATTCTGGACTCCAGAGTAGAAAGCCTATCCCCAAGCTCTCACATGTTATTCTATAGCACACTGTCTTGCTTTGTTTTCTACTTAGGAGATATAAGATCATCTTTCGGATAGGCTGGAAGGTGAAGGATTATGTCTCTTCACTCAGATCCTGAGGGCATGAGCCAGGTTTCCCCCTCAAATCACAGGCTTCCTGAGGGAAAGGTTGAGTCAGCAAAGTATGGCAGAAAGAGAACACTGGAGCTAGAGCCAAAAGAAGGCCTTCTATTCATGACACTACTCCACTGTATGAAGTCAGGGCACCTAAGAGGCAGTGGATAGAGTGCTGGCCCTGGAGTCAGGAAGATTCGTCTCCCTGAGTTCAAACCTGGCCTCAGACACTTAGAAGCTGTGTGACTTTGGGCAAGACACTTAAACCTCTTTCCCTCAGTTTCCTTATCTGTAAAATGAGCTGGACCCCAGCCTCCTGGACTCAAAGCTCTCCTCTCCATCTAATAAGTCACCCAATGTCTTCTACAGGAAGCCTACATTCATCAATTCTCTTTGGCCCACCCCCTAACCCCTTCTTTTTAGTCTTGTTTGAGCACCAAATCACTGAGTGCTAGAACGAGGACCACAGAAGACTGAGAGCACAGAATGTTCCCAACAGAAGCGACCTCAGAAAGGATCACAGGATTAAAGAACCAAATCGGGAGGGGCTTCAAGGTCATCTAGTTGAAACCCTTCATTTTATGGAGGAGAAAGGAAATGGTCAAATGATTTGCTCCCAGTTCACAGAGCAGGTCATTGGTGGAGGGCAAAAAGGTTCAATTTTGCCATTTATTACTCATGTAAGACTGAGCAAACCACAGAACTCCCTGGGTCTCAGGTTCCTCATCTATAAAATGAGGAGTAGACTAAAGCTATGAAGCTATAACCCTGATTCCCAGTTTGGGGTTCTCCTTGCACTGCACTCTCCCACCCAGCCCCCAAGTTAAAGGATTCTTAGAACGCAGGAAGCTGCCATTGGGTCCACAAGGAGCTCAACAATAAATACAAGGGAAATTTTAAAATATAGAGTGTGCACCTGGATATTTATATCCAAGCTCTCAAAATAGAGGCAGATGAATCAAGAGAAGGACAGCCAAGTTCCACTGATTAATGAAAAAACAAAATTGTGATAAAAGTCACCCCCCCCCCCAAGCTGGTACAGCACCTACTTCAGGATGTAAGGGAAATATGGGATGAAAAAGTGAGAGGATCCCTGCCCTAAAACAGCTCATTCACAGATAAATAAATACAAGATTTACAAAAAATAAATGCAAAGGTTTTGCTGTTAATGTTGTTTTGAGGGGAGGAGAAAGGACAGCTTCTGGAATGTCTAATAAAACTACTTATCACCTTTCTCCTAAGCTGGGTGACAGGGAGAGTCAACATGCCCCCCACAGTTCTAATTACATCCTTCAACTTCTTAAACATCTTCAGTGTCTCCCCAAGGACAAACTACTAAGCCTGACATTCAAGGCCCTTCCCACTCTGGCCCTAACCTACTTCTCCAGCCTTTAAGACTACTATATTCTAGACCTGATGCTTATTATAAGCACATTTTGGAGACTTCCTTTTGGAAATTTGATTCACAAAGAAGATCCAGAGTCGGCTGCCAGATTGTATTCAAAATCTTTATGGCCTGCATTTTGCTGGCATAACCTTGGAGAATTCAGGGTCACCTCCACACCACAATGAGGTATCCATAGAGGGCTTTACCTGACTATGTGATAGATTTCCTCACCACAGGGAAACTCTGGTGTCAGAATCCACTCCACCCACAGAAATCCCAACTCACCAATGATTTAGACACATGGAGGTTAATTCAATCAATCAACTGATTTAATAAATACCTCCTCTATGCCAAGCATGGTGCCAAGTACTGTGAATGGAAAGACAAAAGTGAGAGGATTCCTGCCCTAAAACAGCTCATTCACAGATAAATAAATACAAGATCTATAAAAAATAAATACAAAGGTTTGCTGTTGTTGTTGTTTTGGGGGAGGGGAGGGAGCCCTAACAACTGAGGCCATCAAAAAAGGCTGCTTGAAGAAGATAGAGATGGAGCTAAGTCTCTGAAGGGAACCAGGGGTCCTAGAAGCCAGAGTGAGGAAGGGAAGGGGAGGGAGGATCAATTAGTGTGCCAAGTCACAGAGGGCAGAAATGGCATGTCCTTCGTGCTGCAGAGCAAGTAGGCTGATTTGTTTGGAGACCATAGTCCATGCGGGGGAGTAGAGTGTAATCATCCTGGAAAGGTAGCTTGGAGCCAAACTGTGAGGAGCCAAACTGTGAAGAACCAAACAGGAAGTTGGTATTTTATCCTGGATCAACCAAGCAGTAAGCATTTATTGTGCATTTACTATATGCCAGTTGCCATGCTAAAGGTCTAGTCCCTGATCACAAGGAGCTTCCAATCTAAAGGTAGGGGCCCCCCAACAAAGTATATGTAAATAAGTACAAGCTACACATAGAGCAGACACAAGCTTACCTTAGACAGGAAGGCTACTAAGTAGCAACTGGAGGAAAAAGGAAAGAATGCAGAAAGTGGGCTCTGAGCTGAGTCTGCAATGAAGTCTGTGGTTGTAGAAGGCACAAAAAGACCAGTGCAGACACAAGATAGGAGATGGAGAGGTATGGGGCAGAAGGGCAAGTTAAGCCAGGGTGGCTGTACTATAGAATGTTCTGGAGGTAGACCAGAAAGCTAGGAAGGGGCTAACGTGTCCAGAACTTTAAATGCCTGAGTTTGTACTTGATCCCAGAAGTAAGAGGAACCCATGGGGGCTCAATGAATAGGGGAGTGACATGGTCAGCCCTGCACTTGAAGGAAGATCCCTTTGGCAGCTGAGTGGAGGATGGAGTGGAGGAAGGAAACACTTGAGACTGGGGCAGAGGGGTGGGCAGGATGAAAGAGGGAAGGGTTGAGCATGACACCTGGCCAGCCTAGGTGACTGGGAGGATGGCACAGAAAGAGAAACCCTTCACAATAATACAGAAGCTCAGAAGAAAGGGGGGAGAGGGAGGGGAATGATATCCACTTCCCCACAATACCTCAGTTAGGAACCTTTTAGTGGAAGAATAACGATAATAATAATTTCCCAACTCTCCAATGCGCTGCAATCTACAAAATACTTTCCTCTTGGTGGCTCTGTAAGATAGGCAGTGTGAGCACTACTGTCCTCATTTTACAGGTTAAGAAACCTAGGCAAAAATGGTGAAGCTTTGTCCAAGGTCTCAAAGTTATAAGAATCAGGACCTGAACTCACATCATAGCCTCTTTTTTTCTTTTAAATTTATTTACTTTTAGTTTATAATATTCAGTTCCACAAGTTTATGAGTTCCAAATTTTCTCCCCCTCCCTTTCCTCTTCCCTCCCAAAGTAGCATGCAATCCAGTATCGGTTCCACATTTACGTCCACATTAAATATCAGTCAAGTTGTAAAGAAGAATTATAACCAATGGAGTGAACAACAAGAAAGAAGGAACAAAACAAATCAAAAAAGGGAAAGAGCGAGTAGTTTGCTTCAATCTGCATTCAGACTCCGTAATTCTTTCTCTGGATGTGTGCAGCCTTTTCCAAGAGAGACTTATGTAAACTGATTCTGAGTGAGTGGAGCAACCAGGAGAACACTGTACACAATTCCAGGCACATTGTAACTGTGATGACTAACTTTGAGAGACTGGGCTCTTCTCAGAAATGCAAGGTTCTAAGACAACTCCAAAAGATATCATAGTCTTAAAAACTGGAAGAGACCAAGTGTGACCTGGGAGGTCAACCCCAACCCTCTCATTTTATAGCTAAGCAAACAGAGGCCCAAAGCATGGAGGTGACTCCTCAACAGCACATACCTGGTAAGTGCCAGAGGCAGACACAGACCCAAGTCCTCTGACTCCACGTGGGGGGCTCTTCCCACTCTATCATGGGAATGAAGTCTTCCTAGAGGCAGTGCACTCAAGTCAGGTCTCATTGGCCAGCAGATTTTTGCCAGGCAGAGATGAGGGATAGAGGCCGAGAATGGCTCAGGCAGGCAAGAGAGCCATAGCTCCCATGGAGCCTGAGAGACAGACTGCATTGCCCCGGTGGCCCTCTTCCTCCAGAGCCTCTGAGGAGTCCCCTATTCAAGTTCTGTCTGTTATTCAGTTCAGGCTGGAGAGAGGCTCCATCAGATGTGTCCCAAGTCCACATCCTGCAGGGAAGGCTAGCTACAAGCCAGAAACCAAGAGACCCTTGGAGCCAGCACAGGCCTAGACTGTGGTCAGCTTCTGGCAGCTGCTCCTTTGAAGTGAACATGAATGGAAAAGCTTCTGATGGCAGGTGTCTGTATCAGCAAAGAGAAACTTCATGAGAACAGGGAGGGGAGAGACAAAGAGCCCCGGCCTGGGAGTCAGAAGAGGGTTCTAGCTCCTCTCTGCCACTGCCTTACTGTGCACCTCACACTAGTCACTGCTTTCCCCTGGGCCCCAGTTTTCCCATCTGTAAAACGAGGTTGGAATGATATAACCTCTACAATCCCTTCCAGCAGATATTCTATGTCCCATTCCCTATGTCTTAAGCGACCTTCTGGGTTTGATAGTCTATTTTCCATAGTCTAAGCCTCCTTCTGGATTTCCCCTGACTTAATGACAAATACTTCCCTGGGCTGGTTGTCAGGAGATTGAGGTTCTCATTTCCCAGTTTAGTCAAGGATCTGTTTTTGTGACCTCTAGCGAGTGACTGCCCCATTTTGTATCTCAGCCGACCCCAAATGACCTATGAAGCAGGATCACAGAATGATGGGTTCTGAGCTGGAAGGGATGTGTGGGTTCACCTAGTGCAACCCCTCCAGTTTCCAGATAAAGAAAGTAAGAATCACAGGTGAAGTTCCTTCCTCTATGGCCACAAAGACAGGAAGTAGGAGAGCTGGGTGGCATAAAAGGTGAGGCCTGGCAATCAGCCTGATTTGGCTAATAGCTGGAGCTTTCCTAAGGTGGGGGAGACCTGGGCCCTCCTGAGATAGGGTGACATTTGTAGTGTCCTTAGGTGAAAGGCCAGAAATGCCTCAGTGAGCATGAAGGTCTGTAATGTAATACCAAGCAAGGCAACTTCCCAGGTTCAAAATACCAGCATAGGTGCTCTCTATTTTATTCAGTGACAAACCAAGAACAGAGAAGATCAAAACATGACATCATTCAAAATACAGCATTTACTAAGTGTGATTAAATAATCTCCAAGGCCTACCCCACCCCAGGACTTTCCAATCATTCAATCAATTACAAAGTCTCTGTTCCAAATACTTCTCCACCCCTAGGCTATACCTTAATTAAGTCCACCACAAAGCCCCTCTTCTCAAATGGAGATTAGTTTCCAAACATAAGTAAAATACATTCATTTGCTCAACCATAGAACACAAAAAGGTCAAAAGTTCCCCACCCCTGGATCACAATTGAATCTACCCCAGAGTTACATCAAGTTTAAACACAGCACTTAATACCCAAATGGAGGTCTTTTCTTCATCTTGACACGAGGCAAGTTCTCAGCAATCTTAGTTCCTGGAGAGACAAGGCTTAGCAAGGCCATAAGATACATTGCCAGTCCCTTCATGAATTTATCCTCTGTCTGTAGAACAGCCCTAGAACCCCTGAACACATTAGCAAAGCCCTCTCCCAGGATTTCTGTAAACATACAACAAGAAAATCCTTCTTCAGGGCTTCTGAACCAACAGAAAGGCTCCCAGACCCCTGCAACAACAGTACTGTCCCTCACCAGTGGACAGTATTCATTCTGTCTGCAGGACAGTCTCCAGACCCCTGCAACAACAGTACTGTCCCTCACCAGTGGACAGTATTCACTCTCAACAACAGTACTGTCCCTCACCAGTGGACAGTATTCACTCTCTGTCTGCAGGACAGTCGCAGGCCTTCTTAGCGAACAGCCAGGTTCCAGGACTTCTTCAACAAAAGGACAGTCTTTCACCAGTGGACAAATCTGGCAAAATAACATCAAAACAGACAAACAAAGTACCAGCAAAACAGCCATGTCTCCTCAGTCCTTGGCAGCTCAGGGGGCAGGTCTCAAAAGTCCAGGGCAATTCAAAGCAGCCACCAGCAATCCTCTTAGCCTCTCTCTCTCTCCACGAGGTGCTGCTTCCAAAAAAAATCTTCTGCCTCTCTCTAGTGTCTCTCCAAATCTACGTCACCAGCTCCTCCCAGTCAGGACTTTCTTTTCACATCAAAAAGTCCATCCCACAGGTGGGATTAACAAGCTCTGGGTTTTAATACAATCAATTTGAAAACCAAGCCCAATACAGGGGAATCTCCACATTCCATTACTATCACATTCCACCCCTCCAGGATCCTTGGCCTTACAATCACAATCTCAATCTAAATGGCCATGGATCCTGGAACAAATAGAGGCACTATGCTTTGTACTCCTTACAGACTACGCCATAAGCTCCAGTTTGCATAATCATCTTGTACAGTCACTTGCAATTCCACTGGACCATTTTGCATGGGCCACAAATCTAGGGCCAATTGTATGGCAGCCTTGGCTTCTTCAAAAGCTTTACTCTGGTCAAGTCCCCAATCGAATTCATATTTCTTCCGTGTGACTCTATATAAAGATTTTAAAATCTGTCCCAAATGTGGAATGTGGTGCCTCCAGTATCCAAACAATCCTATGAACTTTTGGGCCTCCTTCTTATTGGTAGGGGTAGGAAAATCCTGAATCTTTTGTCGGGCTTGAGGAAGAATCTCCCTTAGCCCCTTGTTCCATTGTATACCCAAAAATTTCACATTTTGAGCTGGTCCTTGAACCTTTGCAGGGTTAATTTCCCACCCTTTACTTTTCATATGCTCAATTAGAAGGGTCAAACTCCTTTCCACTACTTTTGCATCTTTTCCCTGTATCATGATATCATCAATGTAGTGGGTAAGCTGTACACCAGGTAGCTTTAATTCATCCAACTGTTCAGCCACAATCCTGTGACAAATAGTGGGGCTATGTATGTACCCTTGTGGCAAGCGGGTGAAAGTATATTGTCTACCCTGCCAAGTGAAAGCGAAGTGGTCCCATTGTTTAGGGTCTATTGGGATGGTGAAGAAGGCATTTGCCAAGTCAATAACTGCATACCAAGTCCCATCATATTTCTGGATCCTTTCTATTAAGGTGATGGTATCTGGAACAGCAGCATACAAAGAAGGAGTCACCTTATTCAACTGTCTATAATCCACAGTCATTCTCCATGTCCCATCTGATTTTCTTACTGGCCAGACAGGATTATTCCATCTTGTGGTTGTAGGGACCAACACTCCTGCTTCAACATATTCCTTTATAGTAGTGGTAATTTCATCTTGCCCACCTGGCACACGATACTGTTTTAAAGTAATTACTTCAGAAGGTTCAGGTAAAGTGATTGGGTCCATTTTTAGTTTTCCCACTAAAACTGTATTAATTCCTATCTTCCTCACAGCAAATTGGTATCTCCCTTCAGGTAAATTCAGTGTCATGCCTCTCAATACATCTATCCCAATGATGTATTCAGGAATGGGTACAACAACCACAGTATATTCTTTCTTAGGTAACTGCCCAATTTTCATTGTTATTTTAACCTGTCTGGCTGATATTTCAGCACCTCCTAGACCCGTGATGGTAATAGGAGTTCCATGTTTAAACTTATCAGGGTTTCCATAGATAAGTGTGGCCTCAGCCCCAGTATCAATCAGTGCCCTAGTCACAGTAGTTGATCCATTCTTCCAATATATTGTTAAACCACATTCCATTACTATCACAAGGTCTCAGCCCTAAAGGTAGTGGGACTCCCATCCTTAAATATCCTGAGAGAACAATTTCTGTTGACTGAACCTACATGATATCTCTCCACTCAAACAGCCACATCCCCAGTTCAGATATTTATCACCTCTTGGCTGAGCTACTGCAACAGGCTTCTGGTTCTTCTAGCCTCTCCACTCTCCAACAAGTCATCCAAAGTAGCCAAAGAAATATCCTTCAAACACCGGCCTGACCATGTCACTCCCCTGCTCTACAAACTCAAGTGTCTCCCTATTGCCACTAGGTTCAAATACAGATTCCTCTGGAATTTAAAGCCTTGCACAACCTGGCTCCAGTCTATATTTCTCACCTTATTAAACATTAATTCCATTCACACAGTATATGACATCCTATCTCCTATTCCCTTACCTTTACAATTTCCCCCACCCTCACCCACACAAGGAATGGGCTCCCTTCTCATCATAGCATCTTAAAGCTCAGCTCACACATGAATTGCCACAAGAGGACTTCCCTGACTCCCCCAGACACACCCCAATTGCTACCGTGTTTCCCCGATAATAAGACACTGTCTTATTAATTTTTTTGGACAGAAAAACACCAGAGGGCTTATTTTCAGGGGAGGGCTTATTTTAATGAACATCGACAGCAATTTTAATAAACAGGTAAATGTGAACAAAAAATGTACCTTTATTCAATAATGAATTCAATAAAGGACAGGATGACGCGCTCACTGCTGCAGCTCTGATTGGATGCAGCTCGGAGCACGGCATGCGTTTCACGGGGGTGGGGGACGGTGCATACAGAGGGTACCGTAATGTAGCGTGTAGCGCAGGGGATCACTTTCACTACAGCAGCAATCTCAATAGGGCTTATTTTCGGGGGAGGGCTTATTTTAGAGGAATCTTACACAGTAAGGGGAGGGCTTACTTTCGGGATAGGTCTTATTATCGGGGAAACACGGTAGTGCCTCCCCTGCCTATATTACCTAGTATTTACTGTGCATTCAATTTGGGTGTACTTCTATGTATAGACATTTTTCCCCCATGGGATAGTAAGTTCCTGGAGGGCAGGACCTATTTCATTTGTCTTTCTATCCACAACATCTAAGCATGTAACAGATACTTAATAAGTGATTAATTGATGAGCTGGGGCAGGGGAAGGAGGAGAGGGTGTTTGATGTTAGAGAACCGATAGGGCAATTACACGGATAAGCCTGAGGACTCTCCCCTCAGTGGCGGATTTTCATCCAAAGTCCAGGGACCCTATAAACATCGATCCTTTTCACTCCCTGCTGTTACCTGCCCCTGACTCTCCCTAGCTAGAGGCCCTCCCCTTTTTCCCTCCCTGATTCTGAGGCCAGTGTTCAACATTCAGACACTTAACTGAGCTGACCTGCCAGCATCCTGTTCCCCTAAATTCACTGTCACTTTCTTGACATTCTTGATCAGACCTGGGCATCAACCCACAATCGTCCACCGTGACTCATTCCCATGCTCTCTCAGTCTCCCGTAGGTGTTGTCTCTCTGCCACAACCAGGGCATGGTTCAGTTTTCTTTCTCGTGTTCCTACCCACCTAAGGGTGGCTATAGCACACACATACAGCTTACTACAACTGACTGATAAATTTTCAGGGTGAGAATTTACATCTAGGGAACCAACACACAGGACCTGATATACTGTTTTTTGATTGTCAAGACTTAAGAAAGTGATAGAGAAAATATTTGTAATGCAGATTAAACTTAAAAGGGTGCTGGGTATTTTCAGAGAGCCATTTTTCAACATTTCCCAGCATACCCAACCCAAACCCTGGCTCTGGTCACAAACTGAACATTAACCAGTTACAGCAGGTGTCTGATGAGGTCTCCCACAGCCAGGCACTATGGATCATGAGAAGAAGAGCACCAGGTAGAGGAACAGTCAAGAAAGACTTCATGGAGGAGAACAAGGGCAGGCTGCTGACATCACATGGGGCATCATCTCATCCTAAGTTCCTAGCCAAGCAGGTTTCAGCACTAGGGTCTACCACATCCCAGGGACAAATTGAGGCCAGGCATCTGATTCCTGGAAATTGATTCCCATCTTCCCTTTCAGTAAGTGTTAGATGAAGTGTGGGAAAAATTATTTTTCAACAACCTCTTTTTTTCCTATAAATCAGTCTTTCCTTGCTCTTTGAGAAATGTACCAACATGTTAGCTCTAAGAAACTGAGTTTAGGGTAGGGGAGAGCTTTCCAAAAAAGATGTTTTTAAGTCTTTTTAAAATCTTCTTGCTATGTTCATGTCACCAACAAACTCCCTCCTCTTCACTCTTCCAATAGGATTTCTGTCTCTGATTAAGTTCCTACCAGCTTTAAAAGTTGTCATGGTCCCACTACCCCAGGTCTTTGGGTACCAGTCCTGGTTTTGTCAATGAGACCTCATATGACTTTGAGCACGTCACTTCCCTTCTTGGGGACAAAATTCCCACCTATGGAAGTGAGAGGGCTGGACATGCTCTCTAAGAAGGGCTCTTTGAACTCTGCTCATCTATGACCCTCAATTTAGCTACACAAGTGTATACTACCTTATAGTTAATTTTTCCATATGAATTTTCCTCCCCGACTAGACAATGAAGCCCTTGAGGCCAGAGGTTCTATCTTAATCTCCACTATATCCCCAGAGGGTGAGCACAGGGCCTTGATCAAGTTCAAATATATATAACATGAGAAGGTGTACAGGATATTAGCAGTATTAATAGTGTTACACCCATTTTACAAACAACAAAACTGAGACTCAGAGGTAAGGTAGCTTGACCATGGTCACATGAATCACACCTCGGCTAGGATTCATGCCTCCACGTCCAATGTCCTTTCCACTCCACCATGTTGTGCCTCAATAAAGCTGGTTGGCACAGCATATACTCTCTATTTCTATATATACTATGCTATATTCCCATATACTATAATATACTATATTCCCATATAGCAAAATGTGGAACTACTCTGGAAAGTCTAGCTTTCACCCTCAAACAAAAGTCAATGCACGTTCACAGGAGAGCATCCAGGATAGTAAGGAGTCTGGAAAACATTGTATATGACATTTCATATTTAGTCAACATGCCACAAATATAGATTGCATCCCATTATTTAAGACTTCATTAGGCGTCCTCCTCCAACATCTCATTGTAGCATGGGGGTGATGCTGAGCCCTCTTATCTAGGCCATGCCAGTAGGCAGGAACTCAGACAGATCAGACCAAAAGTTCAAAATTGGGCCCTGCAATGGACTCTCTGTCACCCAAGATCAGTATGGGAGAGCTTCTGTGGCCGTTACCCAAGGCCAACATGGCATGGCTTGCATGTCTGTTAACCAGTGTCAAAGGGGAATGGTTTGTATGTCTGTCACCCAAGGCCAATGGGGAGGATGGCTTGTTGGCCTGTCACCCAAGGCCAACCAGGGATGACCAATCACTAGGAGAATGATCACCAAAGGATGTTTTCCATATTTATGTAGCCTTTTAAGGCTCACAATACTTTCCTCACAATTACAAAGTTTATCCACTCAGGCGTATGATTTGCAATGACCATGGGGCTTCTCACCCTGATAAAATTCAGTTAAATTCAATTCAGGAAACATTCATTAATGCCTACTACTATATATTAGACACCAGGCATACAAACACAAATGAAAAATCCTTGCCCAGAAGCAGCTTACATTCTACAAAAAGGGGGAGAAAATGGCTACTCGGTGAAGTTAACTTTGTGTTAATGTGTTCTTTAAAAAGAGAACACAAATTGACAATTAAGGCAGTTGGGAAAGATTTCTTTTAGGAGGTGGCACCTTCATGTTATAAGCATTATAAATATGCTAATACCATGAAAACCAGTTGAAGGAACTGGCCAAGCATCTTGAAAGGACTCCCAAAGGTTATAATCACTCAATCTCTACAAATAGCTGAAGGGAAGAAGGGATTTGGAGCATAGAAGGCTAGGAGGTTCGCAAAGGCTCAATGGCTGGCCTTCTATTTCTAAGTAAAACCAAAGGAGAGTACTCTGGGGGTGCTTGGGAAGACATTTCCATATAAAACAGGTTTGAAAGTCCAGAGTAGGGTAAGAGGTCTAAAGGTAATACCATATGAGGGTCCACTGAAGGGGCAAGGTTGACGATTAGCATGGAGAATTAAGATTCAAGGGGCATATAATAATTCTGTTTTCAACAATCAGGAGATGCTAGATGGATGAGACATTGTACTGTTCTGATTGGTCCAGAAGGAAAATAGGCAAAAGCTGAAGAGAGACAAATTTGGGCTTGGGGTAAGAAAAAAAATATCCTAACTGTAGAAATTTACCTCAAAGTGGAATGGGCTGACTAGATCCAAGAGGAGTGGGTTCCCTTTCACTGGAGGTCTTCAAAAAGAGCTGGATGACTAGTTATCAGATAGGTGGTAGAGGGGATTCATATATAGGACTGAGTTGCACTAGCTGGCTGCCCAAGTCCCTACCACTTCTACATTTGGTTCTGCTCAGCCCTGGAAGGAGAAGGAAGTCAAACAAATTCAGGTGATTTGCTCTCAGCTGGGCCCTCACTGATGAACAGGAGACCTGTTATTCTTCCTTGATTATATCACCCTCTTCAGCGTTGTTCTGAGTCTTCTCCTTTCCTCAGGCCCCTAGAGCATCCTCCCACCCATGCTTCCTTATTAAGCAAATGCCCTGTACTCCTTCTTTTTCTGAGAAAAGATCCATCATATACTACTCTTTCTGCCCTGCGCCATACCTCAAAATCCCTCTTCCTTCACTTCTAGCTCTAGAGAAGAAACTGACCTCCTTTCCATGGCTTACCTATGTCATCCATCTTATCCCCTCCTGTCTCCACTAGGACTTTCCCCAACAAATAAATGTGTCTTTAAAATATTGTACATTGTATATATACATATGCATATACACACGTATATGCATGTATGTGAGAGCCAGTAGAAATATTCATGCAACAATATGTTTGTGTGCAAAATCTTCATTCTACTGGCTGCCAACAAACACCTGCTTGTCTGCTCAGGTGTTGTTCAGTGATGTTCAGTCGTTTTCAGTCGTGTCCAACTCTTCGTGATCCATTTGGAGTTTTCTTGGCAAAGATACTGGAGTGGTTTGCCACTTCCTTCTCCAGTTCATTTAACCAATGAGGAAACTGAGGTAAACAGGGTTAAGGATTTGCCCAGGGTCACCCAGCTAGGAAGTGTCTGAGGCTGGATTTGAACTCAGAAAGACTCATCTTCCTGACATCAGGCCAAGGGCTCTATCTACTGGGCCACCTAGCTGCCCCTTGTGCAGGTAAGAAACCTTCATTAGCGCCGGCCCCCACCCAGTGCCCTCAAGCTATCATCCTCTGTCTCTCCTCCTTTTCATTGCCAAACTCTTAGAAAGAAGCATCTAAGCTACTGGCTAGCTCAATTTCCTCACTACCCACTCACTTTTCAGTTTCTTACAATCTGGCTTCCAGTCTCACTACTCAACTGAAACTGCTTTCTCCAATATTACCAACAAACTCCTGACTGCTAAATATGGTGGCCTTTTCTCAGTCCTCATCTTCTTTGACCTCCCTGAAGCTTTTAATACTTTGGGGCACCACTTTTCTTCAGGACATTGTCTGCCCCTTTGGCTTCCTGGCATCTTTCTCTCCCGGTTCTCCTACCTGACTGTTCCTCAGTCTCCTCTTCTTGATCATCATGTATCTCCTGTCCCATTAATGGGGGTATTTCCTAGGCCTCTGTCCTAGACTCTCTTCTCTCCCCTCTCTACATGGATTTTCTTGGATACCTCATCTGTTCCCTTGGGTTCAAGGATCATCTCTTCGCAGATGACTCCCAAATCAATCTCTCTCTCTCTCTCTCTCTCTCTCTCTCTCTCTCTCT
>NW_027187460.1:1870347-1891820 GCF_028583685.1 Petaurus breviceps papuanus | reverse complement strand
CTCTCTCTCTCTCTCTCCCTCTCTCTCTCTCCCCCTTTCTCTCTCCCACCCTCCACATCTCTTTCTCCATCTCTCTCTCCCTCCATCTCTCTCCATGCCAACTATCTGTTGGATAGGCCTGAATAGACAACTCAACTCAACAAGTCCAAAAAAAACAAGTCATTATCCTCACCTGGAAACCCAACATATCTTCTAACATCTCTGTTTCTGTGTATGGTACTGCTAGTGCCTAAATCATCCATTTTTAAGCCCTCCCTTTCCCTCCTCCTCCAGGTCTTGTCTCTTCTACCTCCATGACATCTCTCACATTCATCTATTCACTCCAATTATGGAGGGACCACTCTTGCTCAGGTCCTTACAACCCCTCACTACAATTGTGGTCATAACTTCCTCATTGGTATTCCTGCTTCCCATGCCTCTTTCATCCAATCAATCTTCCACACAACTGCCAAATAACCTTCCTAAGGCATAGTTCTGATTATTCCACTCCTCTGATCAAAAATAATCAGTGCCTCCCTATGACCTATGGGATAAAATACAAACTCCATAGTTGGGCATTTAAGGGCCTCTGCCAATTGGCCTTTCCCTGCCTTATTTCATACTACTCCCTTCACAAACTCTATGTTACAACCAAATTGTACTACTAGCTGTCCCCCAAATTCAATACTCAATCTTCTACTCTCTTATACATCCAGAAGCCATTTCCCATTCTTAGAAAACACTCCCTTACCCTTTTGACCTCTTATATTCTTCACCTTCTTTCAACACTCAACTCTGTTGCTTCCTAATAGCTAGCATTTAAATGGCACTTTAAGGTTTGCGAAGTGTTTACAATTGTTATCTCACTTTTGATCCTCACAGCAACCCTGGGAAGAAGGTGCTACTATTATTTCCGTTTTACAATTGAGGAGACTGAGGCATAGAGAAATTAAATGACTTGCCTAGGGTCACACAGCTAGCAAGTATCTGGGTCATAATTTGACCTCAGGTCTTCCTGACTCTGGGACCAGCACTCTATCCACTGAACCACCCAGCTGGCTCCTCTGAAGCTACCTCTGAACCCTACTTCTTAATGCTTTCTTCATCATCAGGTTCCACCATACTATACATAGTTGTTTATGTCCTACCCCTTCCAGTGAAATGAAAGTTGCTTGAGGGCAAGAACAATTTTACTTTGTCTCTGTGCCTCAAGCACCCAGCATGGCCTTTGAAACATAATATTTGTTGTCTTGAGGTAAATGTCAGGTAGATGTCAAAACCTAATGAGAGCTAGACAACCATAAATGCCCTTCAATGGGGGTCAAGAGAGAGATGTGGGACCTTCTCTCCACCCTACCACTAACTAGCTATGGGTGAGCAAGTCCCATCACCTTGAGGAACCTCTGTTTCCTCTTTTCGAGGAGGGAATTATAGCAGAGGATCACTAAGGTCCCTTCCAGCTCTTACAATGTAAAAGCTCAGGACAATGCTCTGCACCTGGTAGGGCAGAGAGAGCTCACTCACTCTCACTGAACGTTTTCAGCAGGGTCTGGATGAACCATTTAACAGAGATGCTAGAAGGATTCCTACACTGGGTGGGAAGGGAAGATGGACATCAACTCCAATAGTTTCATGGTGGCACCTCTAAGGTCCTATCTCTTCTCTGCCACTTCCTAGCTATGTGACTTTGGGCAAGTCACTTCACCTGAGCCCCAGATTCCTTAGCCATAAAATAAAGATGAAAATACCTGCAGTACCATCCAAGGTTGTGATGAGGATACAAACTCAACTGTAAAGTACTCTATACATTTCAGCTAATATCACTGTTGTTGTTATAGCTGAAATCGTAAAACCATCAATTGTTAGCACTAGAAAAGTCCTTGGTTGTCATCCAGTCCAAATTCCTGCCTAATGCAGGAATCCCCTAGAACATCAGGGGTGAGAAGAAGCCTTAGAACTCAAAGTACTGAACATCCGAGCTGGAAGATCCCTTTGATCCCCGAATGTAGAGCTGGAAAAAGGTTCACAGAACATAGAATGTTAAAGTGAGAAGAGGATTTGGGAAATAAGATTCATAGAATATCAGAGACACAGGAGACAGAAGAGGTAATTCTAGTCCAGTCCCTCCATTTTATTTGTAGAAACAGTGGAGTCCAGAGAGTTGCCATCACTGCTTGGCAGCAGTAGATTTTAACTGGATAAGACAAGCCACTTCAGGAGACTATGATTTTCCCATTTCTAGAAACCCTATTGAAAAGTAGCATAAAGAGGGAATTGTTTGCTTCAAGGAGGGACCTTGATTACCTAGGGGCCTGAGGGAGGAAGAAGAGAGAAAAAGAGAAGGGGGGGAGAAGAAAGGGAGAAGGGGAAGGGGGGAAGAAAGAGGAAGAAGAAGAGAGGGCAGAGAGTTGTAGATTTAAGTAGCAATTCAACAGGCAGACAGTGGAGCAGAGAGCATTTCAGACAGAGGAATCAGCATGAGACAAAAAACAGGATCAAGTGGGACCATATGGAGTAGCCCAGGTCCACTTTGGCTGCAGCATAGAATACATGGAAGACAACAGTTTGAGAAAAGGCTGCAAATAGGAGTTGGAAGCCAAGTTATGGAAAGCCCTGAGCACCAGGCTGGTAGTGGATTTTTGACGGTGATAACAACACTAGAGCTGAAAAGGACCTCCAAGACCAGTTAGTCCAACCCCCTTATTTTCCAAATGAGGAAACTGAGTCCCAGAGAGAAGTGATTCAACAAAGGCAGGCAGGAGGTGACAGGGATAGGACCTGAACTCACATCCCTTAACTCCAGTTATAAAGAGCACCACAGGAATCTTTGAAGTATTTTGAGCAGAGAAGTGGCATGGTAAGATCTCTGAAGAAATGTCAGTGTGGCAGTATTTTAGGAGCAGTGGATGGAGCACTCAGACTGGAGTCAGGAAAACCTGAGTTCAAATCCAGCCTTAGACACACACTAGCTGTGTGACCCTGAACAAATCATTTAACCCTATTTGCCTCAGTTTCCCCATCTATAAAATGAACTGAAGAGGGAAATGGCAAACCACCCCAGTATCTTTGCCAAGATAACCCCAAAATGGGGCCACAATAGGTTGGACCCAACTGAAAAACACCTTAACAACAATCAATGGAGAAGGAAAGAAGCAGAGTATCCGTTCGGAGGCTATTATTGCAATAGTATATGGATGGTAACGACAAACTCACTAGGGTAGTAGCTATATGAATTAAGAGAGGTGGGGACGGAGGAGAGATTTTAAGATATTAATAAGGATAGCAGCCCACATTTCCATAGCACCTTGAGGTTTTTATACAAAATTCATTCCTTCCTCCAAACCCTGGGAAGTGCCAGGTTCTGTTATTCAATAGTTGAGTCCCAAGACATTTTTTGGTTTGTTCTGTGTGACAGCCCTATTTCCCTAAAACTAATAAAGTCCTTAAAAAAAAAACCACCTCCCTTCAACCCATTCAGCTCCAGTGACAGCAGCTCAGCACACAGTGAAGAGAGAGAATGCACTGAAATGGAGAGGGTCTGGGTACAACTACAGGCCCAGACCTCTGTGACCCTGAACAAGTCACTCAAGGGCCTCCAGACACCAATTTCAGACTACCAGCAGCAGAACATCTGCCTTGGTCAAGGGCATTAGATCTCTCCACTCTAATGAAATCACAGGCCAGGATGAAAATAAAAAGCCCCGGAGTCTGGGGCAGACTGAGGTCAAGTTCACCAGGGTCTGGCAGCAGCTGCTGAGACAAAGGGGGCTGGATCCCCAAAGACTCTGGCTGGGGTTGGAGGTAAAGCTTGCTCGACAAGTCAAGCGTCTAAGGTGTCTTTCCTAAGTTCTCCTCCAGTTCTACAGAAACACCAAGGAGAAGCATGAATGAACAAAAGGAAAGCCCTTTCAGGTCTCCTGTTCCTGCCTAGGGCCCCTGATACTTCCAGACCCAAAACTCTGGGAGTTAAGGTTGGAGAGGCATTAGAAAGCTACATCAAATATGGATGGAGGTAATGATTTCTGAAACAGCATTCAGGAGAAAGAAGTCACAAGCTCCAGTTCTCCCCCTCAGCCTTTCCGTACTCATTAGCACCTTCACTGGGAACTACACTGCAGGAGGGAAGGAGGTCAGACTCAAGCACCAACTCCAGCTCTCTCTGCTCTGCAGTACCTGCGCCCAAGTTTGCAGAAGGAGGAGCAAAAGAACATAAATGTGCAGGGATTTAATTGGGACTGCCCTTGCCCAGCTCCTCCTGGGAGCCTTCTCTGGCCCTCAGCTACAGATAAACTCTTTCCCCTCAAACTTTCCTAGACAGAACGCTTTGTATCTCTCCTTTTAACCCAATCACATTCTGAATAGTAGTATGCTTTTTTGCGTACCTTTTTCCCTTCATGTGAAATGTAAATTTCTTATAGAAAAGAACTATCTTTTTTCATCATGGCATCTCTCCCAGAGCTCAGAACAGTGTCTTCTTTCAGGTATTCAATTCCCTCATGGTATGCTACAAAGAGCACTGGATTTTGAGACCCCAGCTCTATTTACTTCTTAAGTGACCGTGGGCAAAACACATCATCTCTCTGGGCCTCGGTTCCTCATCTGTAACATAAGGTATTAGATAAGTGTTCCTTCAGGCTCAAAATGAGTGAACCCAAGCTCATTCAATAAACATTTATTAGGAGGCTCTTGTGAAAACAAAATTTGCTGGACCCTATGGGAAAAAGTTTTAATAAGGCACAGTGTAGCTAATGATGGAGATCACAGTCTGGCAAGAGGATACAATTCAGAGACACTGATAATCATAACACACATTACATTAGGACATGAGAGAGCTGCCATTAGAGACTTATGGTACTCCCTAGGGAAATGGTCATTACCAAGGAAGAAATCCAAGAAGGTTTCCTGGAAGAAGCTGTGTATTGAATAGAGTAGGTGCTTAATAGACACTTGAATGAGAAGTCTGTCTGTAAGGAAGGAATGAGAACCCAGGGAAACAAAAGGCTGATTCAGTACTAGGAACAGGAAAGAGGAAAAAAAGAAAATCAAGAAAGCACCTCCTCCTCCTCCCCAATCTTTGGTACCCCAATCTGGTTCTCCTCCTCCCAAGGCCCAGCTTAACTACTCCAGAAAGTTCTCTAGGAAGGAAATGATCCTTCCTTCCTATGAATCGCTACAGCCCACTGAAGGTTCCTTTCTTATGGTCCTGCATTACATTAGGGTTATTTGTATTTGTGTCTTATCTTTGCTGCTGGACTATAAGCTCTATGAGGGCAAGAGCTGATCCTTAGTTCTCTGTCTCCCCCACAGAAAATGGCACACAGTAAAGACTTCTTATTGGTGAAAAGGATTATCCAATCTTTAAAGTCAGCTCCAGCACTACCTCCTGGAAAGGATCATAGATTGAAAACTAGCACGCCCTGAGAGGTTCTTAAAGTTCAACCTTTTCACTTTATAGATGACCTAGGGCCCAGAGAAGTGGAGTTAAAGGTTAACCAGATAGTAAGTGGCAGAGCCAGGATCTGAATTTAGCCAAGGTCAGTGCTTTTGGAACCTCTTCCAAAAATAAAAATAACATTATTTATAAAAACATTTTAAGGTTTGCAAAGCACTTTACCTAGGTTATCTCCTTTGATCCTCAACAAGACCCTGTGAGGCAGAGCTATTATCATCCTCATTTTACAAATTATGAAACTGAGGCAGAAGGATTGAAAATGAACTTACCCAACATCACAGAGTTATTAAGTTCATGAGGCAGAATTTGGACTCGGGACTTGCTGGCCCCAGGTCCAGTACTCCATCCACTGGGTTACCTACCTTACCTGAAGCTACATGAAGCTTTCCATCAATAAACCTACCTCATCTGACCACCCCATGTAAATTTCATTGCAACAATTGCCACAGCCACCCAAACCTCAAGGGAAAAACAGCAGAATCCAATTATTGCAAAACTTGGTCAAGCATATGATTATTTCAAGGAATATTAAATATAAAATCTCCATATAACCACCCAAATAAATCTACTAGGGACCTTCAATACATTTGAAAATGTAAGTGATTTGGATATTCATTCTCACCCCCATCAGCCGCCAGCTTCCCCATCTTAATCCTACCCCAGTCTTCTTCAAACTTAAGTCTCATCTCACCTCTACCAGGAAGCCTTCCTTGGCCATCTCAACTGAAAGTGACCTATCTCATCTAAGAAATCTAGTCATTGTTCTACTTTTTGTGTGTGTTTTTAGCATTTGCCAGAACAATTTCTTGCTGTTTCACAAACATCATCTCTCAGCTCTAGAGACGCTACTGCCTTTCCTGGTTTCCTTTAAGTCCCAACTAAAATCCTATCTTCTACAGGAAGCCTTTCCCAAACCCTCTTAAGTCTAGTCCAGTGACTTTCCTCTGTTAGTCCCCATTTATCCTACATAGACTACTGATACCTATTTGTTGGTTGCTCCCCTATTAGACAAGGAACTTCTTGAGGGTCAGGACATTCTTTTGTCTTTTTTGTAAACTCCAGAGCCTGGAATATAGTAAGTGCTTAATGAACGTTTGTTAACTGACTATTAATTAGTCATATTCCTTGTAGAATTTTTAGGACATACACGGCCTGGTAATTTTTCAAATTCATCCCCTCCTTTCCACTTCCACAAATACTACCCAAATCTAGGCTTTCATCACTTTACCCTTTAACGCAAGAACAGGAAGCGCCCCCACAGTGTTAATAGTATTGGGTTTGGGAAGCAGAAAACCTGGGTTCAAGGTCGATCTCTGCCATTTATTAACTTTGGACAAATCACTTTATCACTTTGGGGCCGTCTGTCCATTTAACATCTAGGAGAGGTGGAAAAGGGAGTAAAATGATAGTGAATCTCTATGAATCTAAGCCCCTTGCCCTGCTTGATTACAAACTCTGCCCCTTCCTCCCTTAAAAGCCTTCAAGAGCTCCCGACAATCTATTCAACTTAATAAAGATTTATTATGCACCTACCATGTGCCAGGCACTGTGCCTGGAAGATAAAGTTCAAATAGCTCAACTTGGCATATACAAAATCAGGTCCCAAACTCCTGTCCCCGCCCCCACTCTGCTACAGCTAAACTCAGCCCCTCCCCTAAAGGGTGAGTCCACCCACCAGCCTGCCCACCCACCAGCCTCCCCACCCCGCACATCTCCAAGGTAGCCCGGAAGGCATCCGCACGGAGCGTTCCTCACACCCCCTGGGCTGCCTCTGCGCCCCTCAGCCCGCCCCCGGAGGCTGCGAAGGCCCGCACCCGGGGATCAGCCCCAAACGTCCCGGCTCCTGCTCGCCAGTGCTCCGGCCCCTCCCCTGCGTTCCCCACATCTCCCCGGCTCTCCTCTCCCCGCCAGGCCGGCCGCACGCCGCCCCGCCCCGTCCCGCCCAGCGCCGCGCCCCACAGTCAAGAGCCCGGGACAATAGGGGGCGTGCGCGAGGAGCGGGGTGGGAAAAGGGACGCGAGGGAGCGCGAGAGGCTGGAGAGCGTCGGCGGAGGGGGGCCGGAGGAAGAGGAGAAAGGAGGGAGGGACGACTCCCGGCGCGCGCGCGCCTCACCTGCGACTGGGTGGCTCGGGAGCACGCACCGTGCTGTAAACGGAGAAGGGGCGGGGGCTTGAAGGGGGAGGGGAAAGGAACGTTCGGGTGGGGAAGACCGAACACCCAAACATCACGTGACCTTCCCTCGCCTCTCGCGCTGTACCCCCACCTCCGCCCCCTTCCCGGTCCTTCCAGCCGGTAACTTGGGTGGAGAGTGGGGGTGGGGTAGGGAACTCCGCTCCTCCCCCCCCCTTTTCCGCCTTCCAGCGGCTTCCCCGGGGAGACATTTTGGCCAATGGCAGACAGAAACTACAGCTCCCAGGAAGACCTGCGCGGAAGACCGGAAATGGGGGAGGGGGGGGGGATCTCCAACTGGGGATTCCCCACCTGCCCGAGAGGGTGTAGAATGGTAGGTCCTCGCCGGATCGAAGCGAAGGGTACCATGGCAACGGGGAGAGCCCACTTAGATGGTGGTGGGGAGGAGAATGGGCTTTTCCTAAGTCTGGAGCAGGACTGCCCTAGAGTAGCCCCTCACCTCTCACAGTGTAAAACCGACGTCTGAAGTGTTGTCTCCAAAATCCCATCCTGAGCCCGGTCCCCCGAGTCAGTTCATTTCAACAAGCACTTATTAAAAACCTAGCATCAGCAAGGCCAGCAGACCAGCAGCCCTGGCCTCGGGGAAGCTATAGTCGAGAGCGAGGTGTAAGGGACTTGTCCACACAATTGCATAGACTAATCAATACAAAAGCATTAGAGGAAGGTAGCTCTCGACCTCAGAGGACTCTCAAGTCGTTTGGTCCTACCCGACCTGGGGTCTTCTGGTTGTAGAACAGGAAACAGGTGGCAGATAGAGGCTTCATGCTGGTACTGAGTGTCGGGCAGGATTTGGATCGTAATCTTCTGATTTCTAGAACTGAACTCTGAAGAAAACTAATAGCAGAGAAAATGCATTTCATTCAGGAAAGGTGGTGAGACCGTGCAAATGCTTTGTTGTTACTGCTGATCAGTCGTTTAAGTCAAGTCCGACTCTTCCTGACCCGGTTTTGGTTTTCTTGGCAAAGATGCTAGAGAGGTTTGCCATTTCCTGCTCCAGCTCATTTACAGATGAGGAAACTGAGGCAAACCTGGTTAAGTGGCTTGCCCAGGGTCATACAGCTAGTAAGTATCTGAAGACTCATTTGAAGTCAGGTCTTCTTGACTCCAGACCTGGCATTCTATCCACTGCTCCATCTAGCTGCCCTCTTTATAGTTAAGGCCATGCAAAACGGGAATGGGATGCCAAGTAGAGTGATGAATTCCCAATTTCTTAAGTCTTCATCAAGAGGCTGAAGGAATATTTGGTGTTGTATTATTATTATTATTATTATTATGAATATTAGGTGTTGTAGTGGATAGAGTGCCAGGCTTGGACTGAGGAAGATCTGAGTTCAAATCCAACCTCAGATACCTGTGTGACCCTGAGCAAGTCACTTAATCCTGTTTGCCTCAGTTTCTTCATCTGTAAAATGAGCTAGAGAAGGAAGTGGCAAACCTCTCCAGTATGTTTGCCAAGCAAAACCCAAACGGGCTCACAAAGAGTCAGACAGATTAAGCAACAACAACATAAAATGTGAGTTTCACTGGTTGATCTCTTAGGTCCTTTTACTAAGGTGGTAAGGGAACTAGAGCATGTCACCCAAGGACTTAATAAAGGTAATGTTTAATCTGAAGAAAATAAGGTGTAAGGGGAGAGAAGGCTGAGAGATCAAGATCTTCTAGAATTTGAGGGATTATGATGTGGAAGAAGGAAACAAGCATTTATTATGAAATTCCTGTATACCTGGTACTGTGCTAAGAATCCAGATACAAAAAGATAGTTTCTGCCTTCAAGGAGCTAACATTCTAATGGAGGAAGATGACACGAACTAGTTGGAGAAAGGGAAGAAATTAAAGTACTGAGTACAGAAGCATAGTTTCGAAATCCAGAAAATCAGGGAAAGGACTGGAAGGAGAATGAAGGCAGGCCAGCTTGAGCCTTCCATAAAAAGGAGGCTCCAGAAGGAACTCATCATTGGGAGAAAGCTAGGAAGAGCACTGCCCCCTGGAGGAGGAATAATAGTGGCGCCCTAGACTGTTACAGAGCCAGAAGGCATCAGGAGCTGACCAGCAACGGAGGGGAACATGGTTATTAGCTCCAAAAAGTCGGTAAAGGGTCTGAGAAGAGAACAAAAGATGATTAGATGGATTCTTCCAGGTCCTGGAAGAAGTTCCAAACCAGTAGTTATGTCCAGTAGATGGAAAGGAGTGTTTTCTAATAATCATTCACTGTCTTAGGAAGTAGTGAGTTTCTTATCACTAATTTTCTTTTTTTTTTTTAAAGCAATCGGGATTAAGTAACTTGCTCAAGGTTACATGGCCAGGTGTTTCTGTGTGGGTGCTAAGTGTCTGAGCCCGGGATTTGATCTCCAGGTCATCCTGACACTGGAGCCGGTGCTCTTACTCGCTGTACTACCTGGCTGCCCCGCCCCCCATCACTAATTTTCAAACAGAGACTGGAAGAAGATTTGGTGAGGAGGTGTTACACAGGAGATTCCTGGTCAGGAAGGAGCATATCTAGATGACTTCCCTTCTGAGATTTTGTGTCTCTGTGTCTTTACTCAAGTCACTTAACCTCTATGGGACCTCATTTTTTCCTCTGTAAAATGGAAATTCATTCATCCATCCAACAACCATGCACCAAGTCCTTACTACAAGTAAGTACTGGTTTTGAAATAATTCACTTTATAATTCATATAGTGCTTTAGTCACAACCCTAGAAGGCAAATGCTACAGATAAGATGGTCTTTATTTTACAAAGGAAAAAAACTAAGGCTCAGGGAGATTGTATCTTCTACAAGGTCACATCACTAACAGGTAGCCTGACCACAACTCAAACCCAGGTCTTCTGACTCTCAGTCCAATCCCATCTCTGCTACACCAAGGTCTCCTCTCTCTATATAAAGAATGAATCAGACGAAGTTCCTGACCTCAGGGAATTCATAGTCTAGTAGAAGGGATGAGACTTGACTACAGATGACTGTAATACAAAGCAGAATGTAATAAACACAAGAATCCGGGCTTTGCCTACCTCACAAAACCATTGTGAGAATCAAATGAGATGAATGGATGTGAGAGCCCTTGGCAAACTGTGAAGGGCTATAGAAATGTAAGGGATTATTATCTAGTCCAACCCCCTCATTTTCAGTCTGTATCACACAATTTAGCACTTAGTTATGTGTGCTCTTATATTATTCAATACTTTTTTTTTTCATATGTGTTAGTCTCCTATCCCTAATGTGACTGAAATCTCCTCAAGGGTAGGGATCATACCTAGTACTTTTTTATAGTCCACAATTCACTCCAACATTTATTAAGCACTCAATACATACAAAACCATATTTTTAGAACTGGGAAGAGCATAGCTCATTCACTTATTCATTGCATTCATTTATTAATTTCTTTTAACAAACATTCATTAAAACATTGACTCTGCACAGAATATTATTTTGGCATTAGGAGAAATAGAAAATTTAGATAGGATTCTTCTGATCTCATAGAGGCTAGCTGAGGGCTAATAGTGAGACAGAGAGGGAGGGAAGGAAGGAGGGAGGGAGAGAGAAAGAAGGGAGAAGGGAAATGAGATAAATATTGCTGATGTGCATGCAGGCACATTGAAGACACTCAACAAAGTGCTATCTGAGATATCATTATGAGGGACTCATAGAAGGTTTTTGATGAAGGAGTTAGCATTTAAGTCAGATTTTAAAGGACCGTGAAGAATTCAACAGGTAAAGAATGGGAGAGAGAACATTACCAGCAGATGAAGTTGAATTAGCAAAGGCACAGAAGAGGAAAAATGCAAGGCTTGTCCAAAGAAAAGACAAATCTAGTCTGTCTGCAATGCAGGGTAGTATGAGAAAAAGCTGGCACAAGATTGTGAAGGGTCCTTCAATGTTAAGAAAAGAAGTTTGAATTTTTATAACATCAAGAGAGATTGATATTGAATGGATGCAGGAAGACTATTAAGAGACTCTGTGTGTGTGTGTGTGTGTGTGTGTCTTCTTAATGAAGACCTGAACTTTGTTTAATGACTATAAGGGGAGGGGATAGATGCTAGGTAGAGATGTTTCAGAGGTAGACTTGACAAGACTTGTCACTGATCGGATTTAGAGGTGTTGGAAAGGGAGGAGCCAAAACTCATGGGATAATGTATCATGTATTCATTTTTAATATGTGCAGAATACTGAGGTCTGGGCTAGTGAGAGGCAGTGACAAACCGAAAGAGGTCCTGCCTACATAGAGCATCTATTCTAGCGGCAGGGATTTGGCATATGCACAAGTATGATGCAGAACAAAATATAAGAAGACAGAGATACAAAAAAAGTTCTGTATGAGTTCCAAGGGGAAGGGAAAGGAGAAAATTTCCAGATGGAGAAATTAGGGTAGACCTCCTAGTGGAAATGACATTTGAGTTGGGCTTAAGGCTAGATAGGATTTCAAAAGCAGGAGGTCATTAAGATCAGAAGATACAGCTTCATACTTTTTCTATGAATAGTGGATCCAGGAGGGTCCAGTGTTCAGAATAAGAGAGGTGATGACATTTCTGCCCTGATAGCACTGCAGCTGGGGACCTGTTTCATCCTGAAAGGACACAGCTAGATGGTAAAGTGGATAAAGTGCTAGGCTTGTAGTCAGAAAGATGATTTGAAATTTTTACTAGCTGTGGGACCCTGGGAAAGTTGCTTAGCTTCTGTCTGCCTTAGTTTCCTCAATTGTGAAATGGAGATTGTTGTGAAAATCAAATGAGATATTTATAAAGCACTTAGCATACCTCCTAGTATATAGTAGGCATTTAATAATACTGAATCCATTTTCCTTCCTCTTACATTCTAAGAGGAATAATGTGACATTGGGTAAATCCCATATCTAAATGTATTCTTTGGACAAAACCAAATTATCAAAATGGCTGCCTAAAATACCTCAACAATTTTGAAAGAAAAGCATAGTCATAAAGGCTGATCTTTATTTGTGACTGTATTTTCACTCTCTCAAGAGGCTATGAACCCCTCCTCTGAGAGTCTCAAGGGTCTCTCTTAGAACAATCAGACCTTGAAGATTACAAGAAACCTATATGATAACTGATATTTACTCCCTTTATAAATGGATAAAAGGTAGAACCTCAGAACACTGCCCAGTCAGGAGTCTACAAACAAGGTAGTTTGAGAGGATGATAGTGGATCCCTAGCATGTCCTAGCTGAGGCAAGATTAGTATTGCAAACTGGCATTGATAGACTACTTTTAAAATTCATCACATAGAGGGTAGACAGAGGATTAGCCTCCTCCAAGTCCGAAAGATATGAATTTAAGCCATGTCTTTCACATGCATTGATTGTGAGACCCTGGACAAGTCATCTAATCTTGAAATGTTCCGGGCAACTTTCAAGACTTTAAATTGCAGTGTATTCACTTAGCTGGATTGGCAGAGGGAGTTTACTCTAGTCACAGGGGTGGGGAACCTGCAACCTTGAGGCCACATGTGACCTTCTAGGTCCTTGGATGCAGCCTTTTGACTGAGTCCAAGTTTCACAGAACAAATCATTTTATTAAGGGGATTTGTTCTGTGAAGTTTGGATTCAATCAAAGGGTGACACTGGAGGACCCAGAGGCCATATGTAGCCTTAAGGACACAGGTTCCAGACCCCTGCTCTAGGAGTTTCTCATACCAATGAAATCACAGGTTTTGTACTATCCCTCCCAAAAGAAATTTGCAAAATACATTTTTTTTATGCTCACAGCTTTGTTAGGTAGATAATGGGGATAATGGTAATCCAGTTTATAAAAGGGGAAACTGAGACCCAGGGATGCTAAGTGTCTTTGGACTAGATATCCCCTAAGATTCTACCCTCCCTACTCTAATTCTGTAATCCCATAATTTGCCCATGTTCACCCAGCTAGCAAGTACTAAAAACAGTATTCAACCTCAAATTTCTCCTAACCTCAGATTCAGAATTTTTTCATTACACAGTATCTAAGTATGAATTGACTAGTCATAAACCACCTAAAAACAGAAGGCTCTTCTAACCCAGGACTGGACTCTGAAGTCTCTCATCCCCTCCCTGCGCCATCACCTCAACCTCCAAATTACAAACACTGAATTTTCCTAGACTGACAAAGATAAGAACATGAATAACCTAGACTTTTGACATCTCTATACACAGAAATTTGAGCACCAGGAAGGCAATGCCTGACCACCAGACATGTTGAGGGTGGAGATCCATGGCAGGCCAAGCCCTAAAAAGCATCCTCACAGCCAGTCTCACAGAGCTCTGAAATTTCTCATCATATTGAAAAGATGCTGGTGAAAATGGTCACCCTGAGAATTCCTTGACCAAATCTGATATTCATTCTGCCATACTACATAAGCCTCGATATTTTCAGAAACTCAAGGTTATACCATGGACATATCTTTTGTTTTTATTTTTTAATATGGGTAATAAGAGATTAAAAGTGCAATGCCCAATAATAGGAAATGAAAAACAAAACTCTCTTTTCTTCCACCTCTCCTTCTGTTGTTCTTTGAATAATTTAGTCCCAAGGGTAGTCAGTATCCACATGGCGAGTCCTAAGGATGGGGTGCCTAGAATATAGTGTCTCTCTCCTGGCTACACCCTGAAAAAATGAAAGAAACTTGCCCAAGAGACAAGAATATAAGACAGAAAGTTGCCTTCCACTTCTCTCTTTAAAGTTCTAAAGATAAAGGAGACCATAAGGGAAAGGGCCATAGAAAAGAAACAGGATAAGAGATTGTTTACTTTCCCATAGGCTCAAAATCAATTCCAGATTTATCCCTTTTTCCCCCCTGGAGGTATCCTTCATTAGGGTTCTTCCTTCCCCAGATATAAAACAAAAGAATAAAAAAGAAGAAAGAAAGAAATCATGACTCCTCTAACTGAATATTCCCCCTTTGTCCGAAGAAAAGCATCCACACAGGGCCTAAGCTTTGTCAACATTGGAGTGTGAGTATATGTGTGTGTTTACACATTTCTGTGTGGAGTTGGTTGCTATTTCACTCTGTAGAAGCACTAATAATTTCCTTGTTAAGAGGAAAAGGAGTAGTTATTTACCTGTGATACACAATTGTCAGAATACTCTGGCCAGTTGAGAGGAGGAGAGTAGAATTCTAGGATACTACAATCAGGCATTCTTAAGTTTTTGTTTTTTGTTTTCCTAACATGGTTACCTTTGGCAGTCTGGTGAACCTAGCTGATGTAACTCTTCTAAGAATAATGTTTCAAATGTATAAAATAAAATATAACAACAGCAATAACAATAAAAAACCCAGAGTTTCCTGTCAACAAATATGTATCCCCCACCACCAAGCTCATGGATCCAATGAAATCTATACACAGGCCCCTTGGGGTTTAAGATATGAATCTTTGTCCTACAGTGACAGATATGAAAGAAATTCTAGAACACATAAGGTCAAAACTGGGGGAAAAAATCTGAGATCAAAAACAGAATGTTAGAGCTGGAAGGGACCTTAGAATATAGAACATAAAATGGTAGAGCTAAAAGAGACTTTAGAGTACATAAAATGGTAGGGCTAGAAAGGACCTTAAAGACTTCTAGTTCATTTCCTTTGTTCTATACAGGGAAAAATGCAGGTCCTTGACAGGGTAGTTCAAAGCCATCAGAGTTGGAAAGCCAGGAGTTTTCAAAACATTGCACATAACAAGTGTTTAATAAATACTTGTCAAATTGAATTGAACATCAACAATAAGTCAGAACATTTGATTGTATGCTTGGCTATTATCTAAATTTATTTGATATCTAGGCTAAAACAAATTATCTGTTCTAAGCACAATGAAAGGTATTATCTACTGGCCAGATCTTCAGAAGGCTGGTAGTAGGACTGAAGAGAGGAAGCTGGGGAATCTAGGGTATCCAAGAGAAAAACTGGTTAGAACTTGTGTGACACTCCATAATGACCTTGCATAGCAGAGAAAAAGAGTTTTAAAGTGAGTTGTTTTTGTTATTTTTTTGACATTGTGTCATAAACTAATGCTACGATTCCTGTCACCAGTAGACAGACACAAAGTCCCTAAAGTAGGGGCATGATAGACAAAAGATTGTGTTCATAAGGAACATGGAACAACAAGCTCTAGTCTCTTCCCTAAAGCACTGCCAGCAGACAATGCAACAGGTTAGGGTCATTTATATCTATACACTTGTAATCTGTGATGTTATTGATAATAATGAGTCCATAAAAAGTCCTCCTCTAATGCCTCATTATGTCATTAAGGGAATCTTCAGCTCTCATAGCAACAAGCTCTGCAAGGTCCTATCAAGATGGAAAGATTCCGAGTGTGATGCCAGTGATGAGACTAATTTCTTTTTTGTCCAAGTACCAGTGCAGGTAATACAGAGAGGTTCCCCCACCAGAAGGGTATCCACTAGGGAGAAAATTTTATTTCCTATAGCAACTCATGAAGGCTATCTACTAGGGAGTACCTAAAATATTGGTGATTTGTATACATGGAGGAAGTACTCACACTGATGAAATCACATAATTGGAGAATTGGAAGGAATCTCAGCAGTCCTCTAGTCCAAGGGTGGGGAACCTGTGGCCTTGTAGGCTACATGCAGCCCTCTAGGTCCTCAAGTACAACCCACTGGCTGAATCCAAACTTCACAGAACAAGTCCCATTAATAAAAGGACTTGTTATGTAAAATTTGGACTCAGTCAAAAGGCCAAACCCAAGGACCTAGAAGGTCACATGTGGCTTCAAGGCAGTGGGTTCCCCACCCCTGCTCTAGTCCAGCCCATGCATAAAAAGAATCCCTCCAATAATTTGCCCATACACACTATAACATACACCATAAGTCTCTACTTGAAGACTTTCAAGGAAAGGGAACCTACCACTCTTAAGGCAGCCTATTCAACTTTTTTTAACAGCTCTCACTGTTAGGAAGTTTTACCTGGCATCAAACTTAAATATCCCTCCCTTCACCTTCCACCCATTACTTACAACAAACCATGGGTGTATTGGTTTGTTTTGTTGCTGTTTCTCAGGAAAATTCTTTACTGATGCACTTTGCTAAACTATGGCAAAAGAGTATAAGCTATGGCACATTCTACCAAGTGAGGAGAACTTCAAGTACAGACTAGATGGTCTCTGTTTCAATCATATAATGACCAGTCTAGATAAGGGTATAGGGACATTTCAGAATAAGGTTGTTTACAATGAGAAGAATTTCTTTGTCTATGGCAACTAATCAAGATTATTTGCAAAGTAGAAGAGTTGGAATTTTCCATCAGTTGGGGGAGTCTTCACATTGCTAAACCAGGAATTCTTAAAGTATTTGAATGACATATTGTTACTACATTTCAATGCTTAAAGGAGAAAGGAGGGAGAAGAAACATTTTTAAATCATATACTATATATTAGGCACTGTCCTGAGTGCTTTACAAACATTATCTCTTTTGATATCATCTGTCATTTCATTAGTATGAGAACTTTCTCAGATGATGCAGATTCCAACCTTGTTAGGCTACTTGATGTGACTGAAAGTACACTCACTCCATTTGGAATCAGAAGACCTAGGTTCAAAATGATGATCAGTGAATAGAGTGGAATCCTAGAGAACTGGAAGGAAATGATGAAAGGGATGGCTTAAGAGAATTGTGGAAAGACATATAAACCAATGCAGAGTTAATCAAGAAGAACCAGGAAAAAAATTTATGCTGAAAAGCTTAAGAACTCTTAAGATGAACCCAATGATAGCCATGATTCCAAAGTACAGGATCAAATAATCAATAAACATTTATTAAACAAGCACTGTGCTAAGTGCTGAGGATACAAAAAGAGGAAAAAGACAATCTCTGTTCTCAAGGAACTTACAAATACTACTCACCTCCTAATAGAGAGGTGATAGGTTCCATATGCAATTGTGAGATAAATTTTTTAATATTTGACTACTTATGTTTGTTACAAGGGTTTTTGTTTTTGCATTTTCTCCAGTTGGAGGGGAAAGGTGCAAAGTAGGAAAAAATGCTTATTAATTGAAAAAAATAATTTAAAAAAAGGATCTTCATTCCATAGTGAACTCTTCTACTTACTGTTTGTGTGACTTTGGACAAGCTATTTCTCCACCCCGAACCTTAGTTTTCTTGTCTGCAACTATTATAAACACACAAATTAAAAATAAAGGACATATGAAGAAAGCTTCTATCTGCATCCAGAGAAAAAAACTGATAAACAGAATTATGTATAGAATAATTACATATATGTATATGTATGTATGCATGTGTGTCTGCATGTATGTGTGTACATGTATGTGTATACACCTATTTGTGTCTGATGGAAACCTAGGGCTAATGTCTACCTAATATCTAGGGTGGAGGGAGTGGGGGAAGGAAGACGAAGAAGGAAAAAAAATTACACAATAACTTTGTTGTATATTTGGAGGAAATAGCAACTTGTACATGGTAGATTTGCAGTTTCATGTGCAATCATCTTTTTTATTGTACCGTACTATGGAAATGCTTATTTTGTTTCTTGGATTGAAAATAAAATAAATTAAAAAACCAAAATGAAACTGTAGGATGACTTATAAGGTCCTTTCTCATTCTAAAACTCATAATTCCGTACTTTAATTGATAAGTTTTGAGAGCTACTGTGACAGAATATTTCATCACCCTGCTGTCAACATAGTGACAAGCCTGTGTGAACCTAGAGTGGTCTTCATATCAAACAGATGCCCTTACGTGAAGCTTTTCAACTTGATTTGATCTGCCAGAGTTCAAGTGTCACTGGAATAACCCTTGAGAGATGTAGACCACTGTCATACCATGTTGAGGCATTGGAAAACAATTATTATTATCATCTTCATTATTATGACTACTGTTTTCATCTCCCTGACTAGATAATTCACTGCCTGAGGGAAGAGACTATGCTTCTTTTGTTTTCATCTTCAATTGGGTCCCTTCCAGGTCTAAGATCCAGTGGTTCAATAGGAATAAGTGAATGACAAGGTGACCTTGGAAGTTGAAGTCCAAGGCAAACTTGACAAAACCTCAAACATCCCTAACTATCAGTGCAGGCCCTTCCTCCTTCATTGGTACAAAGTATCACCCTCCCACAATCTAAGGGGTGGTCTTCAAGACCACCTGAGCTGTGACAGAAAAATGAATAGCCTTGTGATCAAATCAATGATGAGCCCTTGAAATGATGCTCATTAACTAGTTCATCTGTCCTCAAAACATTTCTACCTTGGTAGGCCTGTGTCTTAGTTTGGCCTTCAAGAACCCAACCTAACTCAACCAACACAATGAAAAATTAGAGAAAGACATTCATTGTCAAAGGACAAAGAGAAAAAAGGGAGGGGAATTCAGAGTCCTTGAATGATTTTATTCTTTTAAGTTCCTATCACATTGGTTGACTAAATTTTTCATCACTAAGCTATAGAATGTTTGTAAGTCTAATGCTTTTCTTTAGAAGCTCATGGGAAGGAGGAGTTCATAGAATTGGAGAGTGAAGGGTTATTGGGTTAAAGGAGAAAGAATGCAGAAATATCAAGATATAAACAAAGTAGAATATAGCCCTTCTATGCGGCCAGAAGGAAGAACTCCACACAGTACCATTCATGAGATAGACCAGGATGAGTGATGTGCTAAGTGAGGGTGGGCTGCTGTGGCCACAGACATTGCTTAAATCCACTGGGCAGTGAAACCCATACTGAGGGCTTTGAAACTGCATGGAAGACTCGGAACATGGAAAACTCCATGTTGCTTACTTGAAAGTATTTTAAATTCCTTGTGTCAAAGCTAACTGTGGAGACCAAAGGGCTGAGTGAATGTTATATATGGAAGTTGAGTGAGGAAGATTGCTGGAAGGAGGGAGGGGAGAATGATGGAATTGGAGACAGAGCTAAAGAGGACAGAGATTCAGTATTAAGCATAAACTCTCACTGAGGGGGCTCAATGTCAAGTATGGAAGCTGACTAAGGAAAATGGAGACTGAGGAAGACAATGGGGATAAATCAAAGAGGACATAAGTTCAGTGTCACAGATGAGAAAAATAGGGATTGGGTTCAGTAAGGAGATTGGCCCCAAAGTTGGGGGTAGAATCTCATTGAGGGAATGAAGACTGAACAGTATGAGGACTTAATGTTAATAATGGAAGCTTCAGTGATGAGCATAGGAGACTCAGTAAGGGAGTTAAGAATCTTGTGTCAAGGATGGGGGCTTGTAATGGGAATGGGAATTTGAAGATCTTCCCTGCTCCTTAATAGACCTAGGGGGGAGTTTGAAGACCTCCTCTGCTTTTAATTTGCTCCCCAATAGGCTGAATGTAATCACATGGAGCCTGTGATAGAGGGATTTTGCTGAAGGGTGCAGCAGAAGAAAGCTGGTCCAGAGCTAGCCAGATGGTAGGGGAGAGAGGAGGACCTTAGACAAGGAGTCAGATAGGCTCCTGAGTAGATATTGATCTCGTATTGGTCTGTGGGAAGGCTGAAGGATGCTGTGGCTCTCAGCATTATTATGGCTTCTGAATATCTTTAGTACTATGATGGAATTGGCTTACTGGTTTTGGGATTCAGTCTTCTGGTGTCTAAATGAATGTCTCCATTCTGTTCTCTACCTGGAAAATCTGGTATACATCATACGATAATTATAGTCATGGTCTTTATTGTGATTGGGGGTGCTTTAAATATTTTATTGGCACTACAGGGCTCAATGATGATTATGCATGTGATACCCAGCAAATGACTGGCCTGTTGTCAGGAATGGGTGCTCAAAGAGGGTATGAGGATTCAGTGTGGGGGATAGGGGTGCTCAGTTTTGAAATGGGGATTCAGTAAGAAAATAATGGTCTAGAGAGTAATATGGGAGTTTAGGGAGAGGATAATAATAACTAGCATTTATATAGAACTCTAGTTTACAAAGAACTTTACAAATATTATTTAATTTGATCCTCACAACCCTGGGTGGTAGGTGCCATTATTGTTCCCATTATCTGGATGAGTTAAATGAAACAAACAGAGACTAAATGACTTGTCCAGGTCATGTCTGAAGCCAGATTTGAACTCAAGTCTTCTTGATTCCAGGTCCATCATTCTATTCACTTTGTCACTTAGATACCTCAGGAAAGAGGTTCAATAAGGAGATAAGAGCCCAATATCAGGGATGAGGGGCTAGGCATGGGATGATATCTCATTGGGAGAAATTATGGTGTTATTGTTGAGTCATTTTAGTCTTGTACAACTCTCTGTGACCCCATTTGGGGTTTTCTTGACAAAAGTACTGGAGTGGTTTGCCATTGCCTTCTCCAGGTCATTTTACAGAGGAGGAAACTGAGACAACAGAGGATGATTAAAAGAATAGGACCTTGAAAGAGGAGGGATACTATAGGGAGAAGATGAAGGCTTTAGGAGGGAGTGGCAGCTCTCTGATAGAATGGGAGCTAAATAAGGGGTCAGGGGCAGAATGAAGGTTCAGGGAAGGAATAAGAGTTGCTCATTTTTTGGCATTGGGGAGAAGCAGAGCTAAATGCTGGGTATGTCTTGGGAATCCAATCAAGAATACCCAAGAAAGGCCTTGCTCAGCCTATCTCCAGGGCCTGAGGGGAAAATGATACTGAATTATACTTACCAGCTAGGATTAATTTAGCTAATGTCTGTAAAGTACTTTGATTTCCTCAGAGGTGCTATGTAAATACAAAGTATGATTCTTATTTTAAGTAGTATTTGTTTAGGGAGAAAGCCAGTCTTTCAATTTCCTCTCTCTGCCAGATTCTTTACAGAATGCCTCTAAGCCCTGCTTTAGCAGGGGCTTCTCAGCCCCTGCCACTCACTCTCTGACAGGCTCCCACTGAAACCATCCTCTCACCTCTCAGTGAGCACAGCACCAAGCTGAGGATTTTCAT
>NW_027187460.1:1835542-1870247 GCF_028583685.1 Petaurus breviceps papuanus | reverse complement strand
GGATGCCCTCAGTGTCATGCAGTGGAAAGAGCATTGAATGTAGAGTCAGAAGAGGCAGGCTTCAATATTACTTCCAGCAGGGACCTTCACCAAGTGACTCAGCTTCTGTGAGCTTCACTTTATTCTCCTTTAGGAGTAGACAAGAACGAATAGAACACTGGCTTTAGGAATATCCCATTTTGAATTTGACCTCAGACACTTAATAGCTGTGTGGCCCTGGGCAAGTCATTTAAGCTTTATTCCTTAGTCTCTCCCTCTGTAAAATAAGCATGTTAATAACACCAACCTCACAGGGTTCTTATAAGGATAAAATAAGATAATAATTGAAAAGTGCTTAGCACAGTGCTGGCACTATTATAATAAGCACCATATAAATGTTAAATATTATTATTATTGATTATTATTATTGTGATTGAGTAGCTGTGTGGCACAGTGGATAGAGTGTTGGGCCTGGAGTCAAGAAGACTCATCTTTCTGAGTTCAAATCTGACTTCAGACACTTACTAGCAACTCAACCCCGTTTGCCTTAGTTTTCTCATCTGTAAAATGAATTGGAGAAGACAATGGCAAAGCAGTCCAGTATTTTTTACCAAGAAAACCCAAGATGGGGTCACAGGGAGTCAGAAACAACTGAAACAGCTAAACAACAACAATTATTATCGTTAATAAAAATGACACCTGCTTTATTTTTGTTATGAGGATCGAGTGAGATAATATTTTTAATCGCTTAGCACATGGCCCGGAACATAGTAGGCTCTTAATAAAAGTTTGTTTCCTTCTTTCCCTTTCCCTAAAATTGGGTCAATAACACTTGCAATCTCCCTCCCTCCCCCCCAAGGTGGTTGTGACAAGAGGCCTTTGTAAATCTTAGAGGACTCTAGAAACATGAGTTATTATTACCCCCAAGACCACTGTGAGAGGACTCTAGTCAGATACACCCCATTGTTTCCTGGAGCCAGGTGAATTGGAGACAGGGTTCCCTTCTCTGTCCTCCAAGGGTTGGTTCAAGGAATTATGGGTGTTTAGCTTGGAGAAAGGAAGGATGAGACACTATTAATAAAGTGTGTGGTGATATTCAGAAGGTACAGTAAGAGGCAGTTGGCTTGTTCTCTATTATCCCAAGTGGCAAAACCAGGACCAATTGAAGTGTTAGAGGACTTATAGAAGTGAAGATTTTAGGTCAACCTAAAGGGAAAAAAAACCCTAAATAAGCAGAGATTTGGACGGTGCCTCTTGAAATAGTGAACTTTTTTATCAATATAGGACCTCACACAGAGGCACTAGAGTGAACACTTGATAAAGACATTATAGATAGATTCCATGCTTCAGATAGAGTCTGTTATTATTCATAGAACTATAGAGCTCTATAATTTACCAATTCCCTTTTTAAAAAGTCATATGCAATTTGTTGCTGTTGTTCTTGAGTTGTGATTTCATTAGTGGTAAGAAACACCCATGCGGAAACTCTCTTCACTGAAGACTAAAATATTAAAGTTGCTGCAAGAACCAGAAGGTTAAGTTTTTTGACTATGTTCAAATAACTAGTATGTGTCAGAAGAACATAGGTCTTCTGGGATCCAAGTTTAGTCCTCTCCATCCATTACACCGTGTTGTTACATGTTACATGATGTGTTTGTCTTGTTTCCTAACATACTTACACCTCAAGAAAAAAGCCATCCCTTGCAACAAAGAAAAATGTTTAAGCAAATCCACTCGACAAAGTGAAGGCTTAAAGCACTAGATAGAACATGCCACTCCCATAATCCCCTCCTCCATCAAACAAAGGCAGATGTGTTTCAAAGTGTGTCCACTGAAGCCAAGATCGGTTATTACATTTGAGTTCTGATACCTGCAAATTTCCTTACAATAACCTTGTGAAATAGTGTGTTATTGTCTTTATCTTACAATTTAGATGCTGAAGCTTAGAGAGGACATGTGACTTGCCCATAGTAACCTAGCTGTGTCTAAGTTTCTTTTCAGTTCTAAGATTCTATTGCACTAATGCCTGAACAGAATGGAGAGGTACAAGAGTCAAGAAGAAAGGATAGGATAGTCAGCAAGGACAGTGAAGAAGAGGATAACAAGAAATGACGAGGACCTGATTGGAAGAGGGAGAGAAGAGGAAAGATAGAAGTAGAGGAATGAAATAAAAAGAAATAGGAGGAAATTAGGTGTGGTCATTCTAGTGCCAATGGTCACCAGTACCCCCACCCATTCCCAAAAGAAGTAAAGGGAAAATTAATCTTTCTCAGGGCAGCTAGATGGCACAGTGGGTACAGCACTGGGTTTTGAATCAAGGAGACTCATCTTCTTGAGTTCAAATCTGGCCTCAGTCACTCACTAGCTGTGTAACCCTAGGCAAATATCTTAACCCTGTTTGCCTCAGTTTCCTCCTCTGTCAAATGAGCTGGAGAAGGAAATGGCAAATCACTCTAGTGTCTTTGCCAAGAAAACCCCAAATGGTGTAACGAAGAGTTGGATACAACTGAACAAAAATGGAAGGGTTATTCTATGTCTTAATGACTTCAAAATGACAAGGTGAGGTGAGGTTCAGAAGTCCTAGATACTGTGCTAGGAAATAGGGACACAAATATAAAAACAAATCTACCCCTGCCCTCAAGGAGCTTACATTCTAAGAGGGGAAACAGCAAGTACTAGAAAAGTCAATACAAAATACAGACTAAGTGATTTCTGGTAGCTGTGGAAGGTATTATTAACTAGGGAGAATCAAGATGGGCTTCCTGTAAGAGGAAACCCTTGGGCAGTACTGTGACAGAAGCTAAGGATTCTGTGAGGTGGTGGCAAGGAGGGAGGACATTCTAGGCATGGGGAGGAGCCTAGATAAAAGACGGGGGCAGGAGATGGATTGTTGTATGTGGGGGGATGGGGAGCAGCTAGGAGGACAGTTTTGCTGGACAAAGCATATATGAAAAGGAGTAAGTGATGTGTAAATGCCCATCAAAGTAGGCTGGTGCCAGATTATACAGAGAGAGGATTATGCCTTTTATCCTACCTACAGGCAACAGAGAGCCACAGGAATTAGAAAGGACTACAGAAATGCCCCGTGGAAGTATTATGCTGCATCATACCTCCCTAAAAATGAATCTGGGGACTCGGAGAGTCAGACGTGACTGAAACAACTGGACAACAACAAAACCTTTCTAAAAAGACACTGAAAACTCCACCTTGCCTCAAATCCTCATTCTAGGAAACGTTTCTGGTATAGTAAACTCACAAACTGCAGGTTAGGCATTGACCATGTGGCTACTATGTGGTTTATTTTCCTTTCCCATTCTTGTCGATGTTACCATCCTCAAGATCTATCAAATGGAAGAAGGGCTTAGATTTGTTCCCTCTGACCAAAGAGAATATAGCTAGAACCTTAGAGAGGCAGTTGCCAAGAGACAGATTCCCTAACATTTAGCACTATCCCAAATGGGAATGGGCTTCCTTGACCCTTGACACATGGTGGGTTTCCCCCTTCAGGATAAGTCTTCAGGCAAAGATCAGATGACCCCCTGGAAAAGAGGCTGTAGAAGATGTTCTTTTGGGGGTATGGGCTACAATAAACAGCCACTGGGTTAAAGTATAGTTAATACCTAGAACCTCAGTCATACACATACTCAACATTATAGTAAATTCCAAGGACAAAAAGTGTTTTGATTTCAAAGGATATAAGAACTAAAAAAGGCCTGAGAACATAAGACACAACATGTTAGAGTTGAAAAGGCTTATAAAAAGTAGAATGTAAAATGTTAAAGCTGGGAGAGATCTTAGAAGATAGAATTAGAGGCAACTGGTTGGTGTAGTTAAGAAAATGCTGAACCTAGACACAGGAAGTTCAAATCTGGCCTTAGACACTTACTAGCTGTGTGACCCTGGGTGAGTCACTTACCACTGTTCGTCTCAATTTCCTCCACTGAAAAAATGGTAATAATAATAAAACCTACCTCCCAAGGTTGTTTTGAGGATCAAACAATATTTTAAAAACTATTAGTATGCTGTCTGGTACATAGTAAGTGCTGTGTAAATCCTGGCTATTTATTAGAGCTATAAGAGACTTTTTGTAAATAAAATACACCATTTCTGAGCTGGGAAGAACCTTAGCACACAGAAGGTTTGATTTGAAAGGGCTTTTAGAATACAGAACATCAGAATGTCAGAGCGAATGAGGCCTTAGAGATAATCTAATTCAATATATGACAAGTAAGGAATCAGAAATGACTTATTTAAGGCCATATAACTGACCAGGAGCATCCCAAGCTTTAGGTCATACAACTGACTAGGAGCTGTAACCCAAGCCTTCTGCTTCATTTCACAGTACACTGTTTTTTCTCCTCTTTACTCACACGAATAATGGAGAATCAGTGGTATATTTTAATCTGCCTTTTTTTTTAAGTGAACCAAAAATAAACCCCAACACAGCTTATCCAAATTCTGGGTAACAATAATGAGATGCTAATGAAGGAACAAAAAACATTTTATGGGGGGAAAAAAAGGAAAACCGAAAGTAGGTAAAATTTAGAGAACTACGTTTTACAAAATCACAACACTTTATGTTTACATGGCGCCTGCCTCCCTTCCCAGGGCTCAGAGTGCTTTGCAAACATTATCTCTGAGCCTCACGACAGTTCTGTGCGTAGGCAGGCAGCAAATGTTATCATCTCCAGTCTCAAGAAAAATTAGATATGCAGAGAAGAAAAAAGACCTGGCCGAAATGTGGCATCTTGAATGGAGGTCCAGCTGGCTCCTGTTTAGAGAACTGATCAATGACCAACCAGCTCTGCTGCCCTAAGGGAGGGAAAAAAAAATTGTAGTTGAAGTCAGAGGACCTAGGTTCGAATCCTGATTCTGATATCTGTGTGACTTTGAACAAACTCTCTGGGCCTCACATTCCCCATGTAGGAAATGAGGTAATCAGATGTCATTTCTTATAAAATCCCTTCCATTTCTGACATTCCGTGACTTGAGCAGCACCAGTGTCCCAGGCATGCCTGATTAGTGTAGCCTTGATCAGATACTTCTAATTTAGATTCAGAAAACAGGAGAGCTGGGAGGAAGCCGAGAGGCCACTTAGTCAAACACCTTATTTTTATCAGTAGGGAAACTGAGAGTCAGAAAGGGGACGGTGACCTGCCTCAGGTCATTCCAAGTAGTACTGGAATCTTGGTCTACCCTCTCCAAATTTAGTGTCCCCTTTATTTAAATTCTAGTTGGGCCCTAAAAATTTGATAAGCTGGATACATTTTTACCCTCCCCTTCCTTGTTTCCAATGTTCTCCTTTTTCTCTGTGGCATTCATAAGATCACAAAATTGCAAAGCTGGCAAGAATTAAGTTGGACCTGGAACTGAATGAGGATCCCTTCCATATCTCCAGCAAATTTTTATCTAGTCTCTTCTTCTGAAAGTCACTGGTTCCACTAAAGAACAGTTGATCCTATAAAGAATGGAATTTTCCTCCAAATAATGTCTGCCCATGGAGCCCAGTTTCACCCTCTGGGACCAAGCAGAGTAACCCTAATCTTGCTTCTACATAATAGCCTTTCAGATATTTGAAGACTGTATATATACCTTCTCCCCTCAAACCTGAACCCCAATCCTTTCCTGCAACCTAACCATTACTAGTTCTATCAGACAATCCTTGTGTGGCCTGGTGTCAAGTCCCATCCTGATAAGAATCTTCTGAACTAATCATAAATTGTCATTGTTCTCCCTAAACTGGGAGTGGGGAGAACACTGCCTCCCCCTCAAACTATCAGAGTACAGCATTACTAGGAATAGTGGAAATAATGAGGAATTTATAAATGGGTAACTGAAAGAATAATAACATTTGCTGCCCCTTGTAAGTCTCTGATTGAATCTAGCTTGATAATCATGGCCCATTGCCTATAAGACTTCTAAAGACCCTCTGGCCCAAACCACCTAGCTAAGCATATTTCTATAAATATAGACCTTAAGCTTCACCACATGTAGTAATGTCCACATATAAGTCCATGAGTTTGGCATTCATTCTGGATGTGGCATCATCCAACATTTCCTTCACATGACCAATTCTAATTCAGCAAGACATGTTCCTCATTCTCTCACTATCATTATTGCCCTCCCCAAATTATACTCTAACTTTTCAATGTTATCCCTAAAATATGATACCACAAAATGAACATAAGATTCCGTATGTTGTCCTACCATAATAGAAAGACCATTGGACTTGGTTAATATCAAAGTCTCTTAATAGAGATCTATGTTTGAGTCCTGACAAACATTTACTATGGCATTTCCCCTCTCTGAGCCTCAGTTTCCCTGTATGTAAAATTGAAGTAATTATACTTATGTGACCTTCATCATAGGCTTGTTGTGAAAACAAATATGTTATAACCCTAAATGTAGTATAGAATTAGAGACAGGGAGGTGGTTTCTTGTAATGATGTCAAACTCAGAAAGAAGATAGGAGACACTAATCTGTACATAAGGATCCCTCCAGACTGTATATTGACTTAGTTTTAAAGTGTAATATTATCTGTGCTCTATTTTATTTTTAGTTATTTTGTTAAATATTTTCCAATTAGATTTTAATCTGGTTTGGGCTGCACTCGGGAGCATTGTGAACTGCCTATACATGATCACAGGTTTTTTGTTTGGCACCTCTGGCCTAGTAGAGAGAATGTAGGACTTGGGGGTCAAGAGGACTGGGTTCAAATCCTGCTTTAGACACTTCCTAGATGTGTGACCATAGGCAAGTCACTTAATCTCTTTTAGTCTCAGTTTCCTCTGATGTAAAATGGAGATGATAATAACACCTACCTCCCAAGGTTGTTGTGAGCATCAATTGAGAGAACACATATAAAGCACTTTGTAAACTCTTAGTTTTGTTCAGTTATTTTCAGTTGTGTCTGACTCTTCATGACCTCTTTTGGGGCTTTTCTTGGCAAAGACACTGGAGTGGTTTGCCATTTCCTTCTTCAGCTCATTTAACAGATGAGAAAACTGAGGCAAACAGGGTTAAGTGACTTGCCCAGGGTCCCACAGTAAGTGTCTGAATCTGGATTTGAACCCAGATCTTCCTGACTCCAGGCCTGGCACTCTATCCACTGTGCCACCCAGCTGTCTCTCTTATAAATTTTAAGGCATTTTACAGAAATTAATTCTTATTAGGAATAGGACAATGACAATAATGATGAGCCTTTCAGACTGACTGCTCCAACCATATTTGGAAGATCCATTCCCAACATGTCTGACTCATTTAATCCTGCCTTAGACTAACCAGGCCCACTTTTCTTTCTGATTTGCTTGAGCTTTATTAGATCATTGAGTGTCAGGGAAGCCAAGTTCTCGTCACAGTTCTCCAGCCAAGTCACTTTGTGATGGTGTCCACTCCCCTTTCCTTTCCAGACCTCAGTTTCCTCCTTAGTCCCTTGGCTCTACTCCTGTGGACCACTTTCCCCTTGGTGACTTCTTCCTGGGACCTCCATTTTGAGGAAAGCATCAGAGCAGCCATTCCTGTTTGTCCTGATTTCACCATTATATCCACCCTCAAGTACTTCTGCTTTCCCCTTTCAGCTTCTAAGCTCCCCCTTGGGGTGTTGTCTTTCTTTATAAAAATGTGAGTTCTTTTGGAGCAAGGACTGTTATATTTTTTTTTTGCTTGTTTTTGTAACCCCCTTGCCTCACACAGTGCCTGGCATCTATTAAGTGCTTAATAAATACTTGTTGACTTTTACTGAATGCTTGACTGACTTGGTCAAAGTATTGGATGGAATGACCTTTGAATTCCCTTTCCACCCAACCATTTTCTGTTCTGTTCTAATGTTCTCTTCTGGTAGGACTGTCAACCTAGTGCAGGGCTGGGGAATCTGCAGCCTCCAGGTCACATGTGGCCCACTAGGTCCTCAAGTGTGGTCCTTTGACCGAATCCAAACTTCACAGATGACCCTCCCAAAGGTATTTGTTCTATGAAGTTTGGATTCAGTCAAAGGGCTGCACTTGAGGATCTAGAGGGCCACAGGCAGCCTCAAGGTCACAGGTTCCCACCCCTGAAGAGTGATTAGGGATCTCAGAGGAAATCTAGCTCAACTCCCTCATTTTACAGATGAGGGAAATTAGACTCAGAGAGGTTAAATGGCTTTTCCAAGTTTGCTTTCATTTCTGACTTTCTATGTTCTAGAGTAGATGCCAGTTCTAACATGCTATATTTGTTCTCCTGGTTCTACTCACTTTACTCTGTATCTGTTTATACAAATTTTCCCAGGTTTCTATGAAACCATCCTCTTCAGTATTTCTTACAATTCATTGAACTTGTTTAGCCATTCCCCAATTGATGGATAGTGCTTCAGTTTCTAATTTTTTTCCCACCACAGAGAGCTGCAATAAATATTTTTGTATAACTAGATCCTTTTCCTCTTTCTTTGTTCACTTTGGGGTGTAGGACTAGTAGTGGTATCACTGTCTCAGAGGATATGCTAAGTTTAATAGCCTTTTGAGCAGAATTCTGAATTGCTTTCTAGAATGACTGGATCAGTTCAGAGCTTCATTAATGGTGCATTAATGTACCTGGTGTTTTTTTTTTTACAGCCCCTCTAATATTTGTCATTTTCCTTTTTTTTTCAACTTTGTCAATCTGATGGCTATGAGATAGTAACTCAGAGTTGTTTTAATTTGCCTTTTGGTAATTATTACTGATTTAGAACATTTTTGTATGGTTTTTCATAGTTTGCGTTTCTTCCTCCAAAAACTGCCTGTCATATTCCTTGGCCATTTGTCAATTGGGAAATTGCTCTCATTCTTATAAATTTGAAGACGTTCTTTACACATCTTAAAAATGAAACCTTTTAGGGTAGCTAAGTGGCACAGTGAATAGAGTACCGGCCCTGGAGTCAGGAGGACCTGAATTCAAATCTGGCCTCAGACACTTAACACTTACTAGCCATGTGACCTTGGGCAAGTCACTTAACCCCAATTGTCCTGCCCTCCCCTCTCCAAAAAAAAAAAATGAAACCTTTTTATCATAGAACCTTACAGCAAAGATCATTTCCATTTTCTGGTTCTCCTCTAATTTTAACTACAGTGGTTTTGTTTGGGTAAATACTGTCTAATTTTAAGTAATCCATCTTATCTCCCATGAACCTCTGTTTTTCTTGCTTGGTGATGAACTCTTGCCCTCTTCATAGATCTAACAGATAATTTCTTCCATACTCCATTAATTTGCTTATGATGTCACTTTTTGTGTCTAAATCATGTACCCATTTGGATCCTGTCTTGGTATACAATGCGAGACATTGATCAGTATCTAATTTCTGCCACCTCCTTTCCAGTTTTGGAACAATTTTTGTAAAATAGTGAGTTCTTGCTACAAAGATGAGGCCTCTGTTAACATTTCTATAATATATTGTACCACTTATTTCCTTGAGAGAGTCACCTCTCTCTGTATCTATCCCACCCCACCCTACCCCCCACTCCTCGTTGGTCTTTAGAGCCCTTAGATTTCTAACCCTAGTGAGATGAGATCAATCCTACTGAGAATCAGAGAGGATTCAAGGAAAGGCCATCTCAGCTGTGCAAGTGTGAACATTAGAGCTCTTACCAGCATCATGGAGAAGAAAAAAATGCTGGTTTTAGGTGACCTCGGTTCAAATTCTGCTCTAGAACTTACTATCTATGTGATTATGGGCAAATAATTTCCCTTCTCTGTAAAATTATGATGCTAACAAGGTACCTTAGAGGGTTATTGTGTTGTTGTAAAATTTGCAAGCCTTAAAATAATATAGAAATGAATTTTTATTAGCAGTATTTCTTGAATGTTACTTTCCTCCCTTAATTCCCCAGTAAAATTGATTTGCTGTCTAAGCGAGCTATTTAATTGGATATGAAGATGGGCAATATTAAGAAGTAAAAGAGATCTCAGATTCTAGGAGTTTACAATAAACCAGATGAGACAAGACCTAGAGAACAGAGTCCAAAAAGTTAAAGGGTTTGCCCAGAATCAAGCAACTAATAAGGGGTGGGACAATAAAGCACTGTACCTAGAGTCAGTAAGATGTGGCTTAAAATCCTGTCTCTAATTCTACTAGCTGTATGACACCAAGAAAGTTACTAAACTTTTCTATGCCTCTATTTCCTTATCTGTAAAATAAGGGGTTTGAACTTGATAGTCTCTAAGTTTCCTTTAGCTCTGAATCTATTATTCTTAGGTCTATTATTAATCTATTAATTATTTATATATGAGACTATCTTATATATAGCATATATACACATACATGTATATATATACATACATACATATACACACATGTGTGTGTATATAAATTTCTATTAATTTATTAATCCAGGTCTTATGACTCCAAGAATGGTTAAATAACAGGATGTCAAATTTGGAAGAGACTATAGAATCTAGAATGAGGACTTAGCAATCATCACACGCAGTTCTTTTATCTTATACAATGGAACATTGAAGCCAAGAAAGGAAACATGACTTGACTTTTAAAGTAAGCTAGGTGGCGAAGTGGGTAGTGTTAGACTGTGAGTCAGGAAGACTTTCCTTCAGACACTTACTGTGTGACCCTCCACAAGTCACTTAACCTGTTTTTTAGCCCATTTTCACACTCTGTTACTGTCAATTTCCCCGTTGAATTTAATATATTTATACACCAAACTCTTTGTGTCTATACCTGTGTGTCCAACCTTAAAGTGTTCCTCCACCACTTCATTTATGGTTTGTTTGGTTGATTTTCAGGTTTTGTTTTTGTGTTTATTATTTTTCATGCACCCTGATTAGGTGAGCTGGTAAATTCCACTTCTTGACCGCCCTTTATTCTCTAATGTTTTCCTTTTCCTTCCCTTTTTATATTAAGATCAACGAATCAAAAACTTCTCCTTCTGCTTTATTTAGCTTTATCATTCACCCCAGAAGGCATTAGGGCTTTAAACAAAAACTTGTTTCATCTCCCTCTATTAGAATGTAAGCACTTCCCCAGAAATAATAACTGGCCATGTAACCTTGAGCAAGTTACTTAACCCCTATTGCTTAAAAAAAAAGAATGTAAGCACTTAATCTTCCTATGTCCTCTTTCATTTAATCAAGTGTATTTGGATTCTCTGGACTCCTACACCTTTATTCCAAAGTTTCTACTCAGTTCTGTTCTTTTCACCAGAAATTCTTAAAAGCCCTCAAGTTGCATTCTCCCCTTCCATGGGATTATACTCAGTTTTGGAAAGTAAGTTATTATTGACTGAAAGTCTTTAACATTTTCTTTGGAATACCATATTCCAAGCTTTCCTCTTCTTCAAAGTGGTAGTTGCCAAGTCTTAAGTGATCCTCACTGATTCCTTGGTATTTACACTATTTCTGAATGCTTGTAATATTGTTTCTTTGAACTGGAAATTGGATTTTGGCTACATTATTCTTCAGAGCTTTAATTTTTATCTTTGGGTTTTTTTTGTTTTTCCCAGAAGGTGGTCAGTGCATTTTTATTATTTTTACTTTTCCTCTGATTCTAATAGATAATTTTTTATTTCTTAAAATATTGTGTTTAGGTGTTTTTTTTAAAGGGAAGGGTGGTCATAATTTCCAGGTAGTCTAATGATTCTTAAAGATTCTTAAATTATATCTTGATGTGTTTTCCACATCTGTTGTTTTTGATAATGAGATACATTAAAAATTTTTTTCTAGTGTTTTGATTTTATTCTGGCACTTTTTATTATCAAATGGAGTGGTTAATTTCTGCTGAGTCCATTAGATGGTCAGGGAGTCTGTTATTTGGGTAAATTTTAGTAAGTCCTAGGCTTTTATTCTTTTTTTCAGTTCTTTCTTCTAAAACTCCTATTTCACTAATAAAATCCTTTCTTGTTTATTGCTTCATTTTTTCCCCAGGAACTCTTATGATCCTGTGGCCATGCTATTTATTTATTTTAGTTTTGCTCTGTATTTATCTGAAGCTCTACTTACTGTGGAGTTACTTTCTTCTACCAGATTTTTGTCTTCAATGTCTCTGGATTCATAATTTTTTTAATCATTCATCTTCTTTTTACCCATATTTCTTGCCTAAATATTTGAATTAGGACTTTATGCCCTAGGATCCTCATTCTCTTACAATCTTGGATGGAATGATGGGCTTCTGGTTGGTCCTGATCCTTATTTCTTGGCTTTTGTTTACACTGGCATCTGTTTTCAGAGTGCTGGCAGATTTCAAGCCCACCTGCATTCTCCATAGGACATCATATTGAAGGCTCCAGGATTTCTTGGAGCATTTTTAGGTCCAATCTGGAAGATATTTGAGCATTACATTAATCCAGGTGTTTCTGTCTGGACACCTTTAGTACTTGGAAAATTTCTTGCTGTCTCCTCATATGAATGTGACTTGGATGAAGTTATTCAGATGCTCTTTTTATTTTTGTTGGAGAGCTTTTGTGAGAACTGTGCTGTTTATTCATTCTGTTCTTCTCCCATCCATCCTATCATCTTAACCAGTTCTTTCATTCTTGGTCATCATTGTCTTTTCAAAATTTTAGATCATTGCCAGCAATCAAAGTCAAGCTTAAAAACCGATCACCTGAAGTCTTCATTCTTTCCCCTCTTTTGAATATCTGGGTCATGTTTGCCCATTTTCAGTCCTACAGTTTACTTTATAGGTAAGAGCTCAATGATCACATCTGGTAGCTCTCTCAAATGCTCTGGAATGCAGTTCATTTAGACATTGTGGCTTGAACTCATTCAACTTAGCCAAATGCTCTCTTGCTATCCCTTTACTTAACTTGGGTTTCAACTCCCTGCAGAACTTTTATTTTTGTCCCTTCTAGCCCAAATATCATTTTCCTTGGCAGGGTAAATAGAAGCAAAATAAGATAATTATAGAATCATGATTGAAGGAATCTCAGAGGCTTTCTATTCCAACCTATCCCTGAGCAAAAATTCCCTCACCCAACAAGTGACCATGTAACCTTTAGTTCAAGGACTGACATCCATAAGTAACCTGACATCCATAGATATATTCCAGGAGGCGTATGAACTTAGAAGTAGAAAAAAATTACACCTTTATGTTGACTAATTTCTGACTGAAATGAAACATTTACTTCAATTATTTAAAGCATTATTCTGAGAAGGGGATTGTAAGCTTCACCAGACGGCCAAAAGACAAAAAGGGTTAACTACACCTGTTTTCTTTGAAGCTCTCTGACGATGGGGAGCTCAAAACCTTGTTAGACAACCCGTTCCATTTTTTGGCAATTTTAATTGTTGGGTTAGATTCTTTTTTCATTTTCTTTTTTTTTTCACGTTCATCCATGAACATCATTCCCATACTAGCCTGTCTGAAATTTTCACCTGTTGCTTTTCTTTCTGCCTACTGGAGCCAAGCAAAATAAGTATAGTCTCACTTCCCCATAATATTCCTTTAAATACTTTAAGTTATATCTTGCCTTTGGGCATCACTTTCCCCATGTGTCAAATGGGGATAATAATCCCTGCTCTGACTCTTTTGAAGGCTATTATGAGTCAATCAAGGAAATAGAAATGAAAGGGCTTTGTAACATCATAAAGGGCTCTACATATCACAGAGATTATTATTATTATTAAGTGAAATCAAGAATGGGTGGATGTGGGGGAGGGCATCGCAGGTGTTGCCTAGTCAGGGGAATCACCTCATCTCTTTCCATGAGCCACCCGCTTCACTCTACCCGACCACCGTCCACATGTTGTGCTCAAGTGGGCGATCCCTCTGGGAAGGCACTGTTGGGCGAGGGCCGGAGGCGGGAGGCGTTGGGGAATATTGACTGTGTTTGGTGATCATTGCAATATTTATAGGGCTTGCTAGGAATAAAAATAACACGAGCATGTGTGAGTCACAGGGCTACATTTCTCAATGTGGTTTCTATCAGTCACAGATTGAGAGCAACAGGCAGGGATAAGAAAGGGAAGGGACCTAGCCTGGGGAGAGAAATGAGATGGGCTCTGAGAGAGAAGACCTTCCCCACAATGCCACAACAGTCTTTATATTCAAGCAATCAATAAGCATTTATTATGTTCCTACTATATGCCAGGCATGGTATTAGGTGCTAGGAATTCAAATACAATAAATTGTACAATCCTTATTCGCCAAGTTTTGTGCTCTGATGGGAGAGATATGTACCTATATAAGGCACTTTCATGGCACAGTGGATAGAGTGTTAGACTTGGAATTTGAAAGTCAAGTCAACATGTATTTACCAAGTGACAGGCACTATGCTAATGGGGATGGAAAGCAAAACAATAACAGTCCCTGCCCTGAGGGAGCTCACAATCTAATGGGAGAGATGACAAAGATCAAGCACATAACATGTTACATGTGGGTTAAATTGGAGGTAATCTTAGAGGGAAGGCACTATCCTTGGGGAAGACCAGGAAAAGCCTCTTTGTACAAGATAGCACTTAATGAGTCTTAGGAAGAACTGAGTTCAAATCCTGTTTCAGATACTTAATAACTATATAATCCTAGGCAAGTCACTTAACCTCCATTTGCCTCAATTTCCTCATCTATAAAATGGGGATAATAGCACCTATGTCCCAGGGTTGTTGCAAGGATGCAATGAGATAACATGTATGTATTTTTGTAAATCTTAACAAATGCTTCCATTTTTATAAGAATACAAAACATGAAACACAAAGTAGTTGAATATAAGGTAGCTTGGAAATGAGGATATCACCCCTTGTAGGTATTGGGAAAGGTGTAGAAGGTGGTAACTTCACAGTCAACTAATAGCTACTGTCCTTTCTTATGCAGAGAATTCCCACTACCCACTTCAGTGGGAAACACATCATGACCCATGTCTCCTGGAGAGAAAAATAGGTTTATAGTTGAACAGGAACATTTAGGTCATGCCATTCAAAAGATGAGGAAACAAAGGACTGAAGTGTCTTAACTAGGTCACATAGATCCTTAGTGGTGGAACCAAGGCCCTCTAACTCCCAATACACCTCTCTGTTCACTATACCATGTAACTTCTGAGCCATCTACAAGTTCATGCCTGCTTGTCTTGCTGACCCACAATGTGTATTTGTGATATGGCTCGGGTGGTTAAGTCACACTCTGCCAAGAAAGTCAGAGGCAAGTCTTTAACTTGAGTCAAGTCTCAGTCTTTGACTAGAGTTGGGGCTTATCCTGTGGCTTAGTTGAAGACCATAGATTATTAGAGATGGGGGAGATGTTCATTGTGTCACTCATTGGACAGTTCAGGAAAATTAAGCAGGGAAGAAGGAAATAAAGAGGAAGCAAATGGAAAGTGATTTACTCAAGGAGTGGCAAACTAGTAGAGAATTTAAGTCTCGAGACTTCAATTCATTTCAAAATTCAGTCATTAAATTATTACCATGTGCAAAGCTCTATGTTAAGTGCTAAGGACATAAGGAGCTAATAAGAGATAGTACCTGTCCTCAAGGAGCTTGCAGTCTAGTAGGAGTTTAAGATCAAATCACAGGAAAGCAACATTATAAGTATGTAGGAAAAGTAAAACAAACAGAAAGGCCTATGAAATTAAAAGAAGGGAGGATCCTCCCTGGTTGGGATGTCAGGCAGGACTTCATGAAGGAGCTTGGTCCCAGAGTTAATCTTTTTTCCATTCAATTTAGTTCAAGAAATGTTTTTAAACCCTTTTATGTGCTGGTGCTATGCTAAGTGTGGGGGATGCAAAAACAAAACCAAACAGTACCTGCCATCAAGAAGCTTGAAAAGAAAAGAACATTTTCAATAGGTAGAAAAGAAAGGAAGGAAGGGGGAAGAGAGGGAAGAAGGGGAGGGAGGGGAAATAGGAGGAAGGGAGGGAAGGAGAAAGAACAGAGAGAAGGAAGGGAGGAAGGAAGGAAGAAAAGGGAAGGAAGAAAGGAAGAAAAGGAAGAAGGGAAGGAGGAAAAGAAGGGAGGAGAGATGAAAGGAGAGAAGGGAGGGAAGGGAGGATAAGAGGCAAGGAAGGAGGAAAGGAAGGAAGGGAGGGAGGGGAGGAAAAGAGGAAAGGGAAAAAAGGAAGAAAGGAAAGGAGAGAGGGAGGAAAGAAGAGAGGAAGAAGGAGAGGGAGAGGGGAAGATAAGAAGTAAAGAAGGAAGGAAGGGCATTCACTAAATACTATATTTCAAGAACTGAACTGAGCAAAGGATATACAAATAGAAAGGGCAAGACACTAACTCTCTAACAGAGAATAATGGATTGTGAAGGATGTTCCTTTCCAGACATGGGGAAAGACAGAGATGAGATGAAGATTAACAGAAGTTTGGTTTGGCTGGAACATGGAAAGCCTAAATTATTGACCCTCTAAGTTGGGGGGATGAGGACATGGAGAACCAGATGGTTAGATACATCCTAAAGGCAAGAGGTTGGGAGCAAAACAGCATCATCAGCGAGAAGCAGAAAGAGCACCAGGAGAGCTGGGCCCAGTCCCACTCACTGTGTGACCATAGGCAAGCCATGTCTTCTCCCTGAGCTTCTGTTTGCTCTTTTGTTAAATAAGAAGTAACAATACCTGCTTTACTTCAGGGTTTTTCTGGGTAAGGCACTTTGCAAAGCTTAAAGGGTAATAGAAACAGACACCACAATTACTATAGTCATTATATAAAATTTCCAACAGAAGATCATCACAGGAAGATTCTGCTAGAGAAGATTGAAGGAAGGAAGGAAGGAAGGAATAAGAGAAAGAAGGGAGGAAACAAGAAAGGAGAGAAGGGAGAGAAGGAAGGAAGAGAAGGAAGGAAGGAGATAAAAAGGAAGAAGGGAAGGAACCTATTGTAAATGGAGGTTAGTCAGTCAACAACCATTTCTTTTTAAAAAATATTTATTTATTTTTAATTTTCAACCTTCATTTCCATAAGATTTTTAGTTCCAAATTTTCTCCCTATCTCTTCCCTCCACCTATTCCAAGATGGTGCATAATTTGATATAGGCTCTACATATATTCATATCAAAGCTATTTTCATATTATTCATGCTGTAAAGAAGAATTAGAACCAATAGAAGAAACCACGAGATAGAAGAAACAAATTAAGAAAAAAAAAGAGAGAGAGCAAGTAATTTGCTTCAATCTGCATTCAGACTCCATAATTCTTTTTCTGGATGTTTACAATACTTTCCATCATGAGTCCTTCGGAGTTGTCTTGGTTCCTTGCATTGCTGAGAAGAGCTAAGTTTATCAGTTAGTCATCACACATTGTGGTTGTTACTGTGTACAATGTTTTCCTGGTTCTGCTCACTTCACTCATAATCAGTTCATATAAGTCTTTACAGATTTTTCTGAAGTCTGCCTGCTTATCATTTCTTAGAGCACAGTAGAATTCTACTACATTCATACACCATAACTTGTTCTGCCATTCCCCAATTGATGGGAATCCCCTTAATTTCCAACTCTTTGCTACCACCAAAAGAGTTGCTATAAATATTTTTGTACAGTGGGTCCTTTTCCCATTTGTATTATATCTTTGGGATACAGACTTAGAAGTTGTATTGCTGGGTCAGAGGGTATGCACATTTTTATAGCCCTTCAGGTAGAGTTCCAAATTGCTCTCCAGAATGGTTGAATCAGTTTCACAACTCCACCAATAATGCATTAGTTCAAAAGACATTTCTTACGGACTTGTCAGATATGTTGTAGAGGAGATCCTTGTTCAGGTGCAAGGAGGACTAGATATTCTCTGAGGTCTATCTCAGCTCTGAAGGGCCATGACTGCTGCTGCTGCTGCTGGGAGCACAAGGAGGAAAGAAGAGGAGGTGCTTCTTTCTGACCTGGGCTTCAGGAATGCGTACTCCAGACTGGGAGGGTCTGGAAGGGGGAAGAGGAAATAAGTAGCACCTATAACATGCTGGGCTGACTAAATGCTTTACAACAGTCTCATTTGTTCTCACAACAACAGGGGACACTGTACTTAGAAAGAAAAATGAATGTATTTCCTTGGCTTCATACAGTGTCAGTCAGCCTCACCCTTAGGAGGCAAGAATGGGTAAAGCCACAGGAGTAGGAGAGATAGGAGGGAGAGGAAAGAGGACCTGGGTAAAGTTTAGCCTGGAAAAAAGAGAGACTTAGTGGGGACCATCATGCCACTGTCTTCAAGTATCTGAAGGGCTGTCCTAGGGTTGGGGGGGGGCAGGAGGAGAGGTTACACTTATTCTCATCCACCCCACAGGGCAGAACTAGAAATGTGCAGGTGAAGCTACAGGAGGCAGATTTAAACTTGACATACAGAGGAATTTCCTGACTACAGGGGTTGTCCAAAAATGGGAGATGGGCTATAGAATTAAGCTCTGCCTCCTTAGCCTGGCATTCAAGTCCTTCAATAATCAAATAGAAACCTTTCTTTCCAGCCTTATTTCATACTATTTCCCTTCACTCTGAGCTCGGGCCAAACTGTTTGACTCCCTGCCCTCAAACATCCTTTATGTTCTCAAACCTCCTTGTCTGGCTTAAGTTGTCCTCTACACCAACATCTTTACCTCTATCTTGACTACTTGAATTGCTTTGCTTCTCAGGCCACTTCCACCAGGGAGTTTTCACTGCCCTCCCCAGTGATTAGAGGACCAAAGATGTAGAACTGAGCTTCTGCAACAGCCTTTTCCTTTTACAGATGAGGAAACTGAGTCACAGGTAGATGAAGTGATTTGCTCAAGGTCACACAGATTATATCAGAGGCAGGATATGAATCTGGATCTTTGGACTCCAGCTCAGTGCTCTCTCCACTGTTCCATGCCGTAATCTCTCATAACGACCCCTCCTCAGTCTTCTCAGAACTGACCATACCTCTTTAATGCACTTATCCTATATTTAGAAAATTGCCAAATATTTTAAAAGATTTACTATGTGTCAGACACTGTGCTGGATTCTAGGGATACAAAGGATGACAATAACAACAACACTGCTTGCCCTCGAGGAGATTTTTCTGTCCATTTAGGGAAGCAATATGGTCAGTACACAAATCGTCAGTACACGTGCTGTTAAGTCATTCATTCGTGTCCGACTCCTCACCACCCCATTGACTGTACAATTCATGAGGTTTTCTTGGCAAAGATACTGTAGCGGTTTGCCCTTTCCTCCTCCAACAGATTAAGGCAAACAGGGTTAAGTGACTTGTCCAGGGTCATACAACTAAGTGTCTGAGGTAGGATCTGAACTCAGGTCTTCCTGATTCCAGCCTCAGTGCTCTATCCACTGACCTTCCAGATAAATATGTAACTTCCAGATAAGTATATAGGATGTCCCAAAAGTCTTGGTGCAGTTTTAAGCTTGTAAGATTTATTAAGGCTTAATTATTAAATTTTTATGCTTATTAAAAGTTAAAACTACACTGAAATTTTTGGCACAGCCCATATATAAAATATAGACAAAAAGAAATGCAAGTTCATTTTAGTGGGGGGCAGGCAATAGCAGTTGTAGGGATTGAAAGAGCCTTATAGGGGCAGCTAAGTGGTGCAGTGAATATAGCACCAGTCTTGGAGTCAGGAGGACCTGAATTCAAACCTGGCCTCAGACACTTAACACTTAATAGCCGTGTGACCTTGGGCAAGTGACTTAACCCCAATTGCCCTGCCTTCTCCCTCCAAAAAGCAAAAAGAAAGAAAAAGGAAGAGCCTTATATAAGGTGGGTCATTTGGGCTTAATTGTGAAGGAACCTCAGGATCTTAAAAGATGAAGTGAGAAGAGAGAAGGGAGCATATTCCATACATGGGAGACAGATTGCAAAAACACAGTGAAAAGAAATGGCATGTCATGTTTGAGAAAGAGCAAACAGACCAATTTGGATAGACTGGAGAATATGTGAATGGGGAGATCTGTGTATTAAAGTCTAGAGAGGAAGGTTACGGCCAGGGTGTGAAGGAGTTTGAATGACAGAGTGGTTTGTATTTGGTCTTTGAAGCAATAGGGAGCCACAGCAGCTTATTGACAATGACAGTGACTTGTATTGTTATTGTGTGTTATAGTTTTCTGTATATGTGTCTTATCTCTCTATTATACCACAGTATAGTTCCTTGAAGAGAGGAACTGTGTGTTTTCTAAATCCTGTATCTTCCTCAGTGCCTAGAACAAGACACTGCACAAAGTGGGTACTTAGTAAATATTTCTTTCTTTTGTCACCTCTTATAGCACAATTTCCCTATGACTGGACATCTTTAGGTGGACACCTCCTACTGAATTCCAGGCTCAGTGGCTTTAGGGACCATCAGTCCTCTATATTAACAAGTCTCCATCCATACCTAGACCTTAGTGTTCTCCCCACCCATACCCTGAGAAGCTGCTTACAGATGTCCCCTTCTCCCCCCACACCCACAAATGCACAAACACACAATAATATAGTCACACACACCAAAAGTCTTCCATAGTCATATCTACATGAAGCAAAGTACAGTCATATAGTCACACCCCTGTGCAAAATTTATAGCCATCTCTTCACAGAGTAATATGTCACCCCAATCCGAGAGCACACAGTCTTACTCACACACCGAAATGTCATGACCACAGTTAGTGACATATAGTCATGGCGACCACACGGTGTTATATACTCATAGTCACATTTTCTTGGAATAAGATTCTTATTAGAGATTTATAATTAGAATCACACAACTACAGAAATCTCTATGCAGAATGGGAACTCTGGGTACAAGACTGAGGCCCCACCTGAAGTCATAATCTTTCATTATTATAGGAACTTTGAGGATATTGGTGGGGACGGCTTCCTATGGAAAAAGATTCTCAGTTTCAAAATAACAGGAGGAAGAGAGCAATCAATCAACCAATAAACTTTTGTTAAGTATTACTATGTACCAGGCCCTGTACTAAGTGCTAGGGAAACAAAAAGAGGCAAAAGATAGTCCCTGTCCTCAAGGAGCTTACAATCTAATGGGGGAGACAATCAGCAAACAAATATATACAAAGCAAGCCATATATAGTAAAAATAGGAAATAATCAATAGAGGGAAAGTACTGGAGTTAAGAGGAGTGAGGGAAGGCTTCCTGTAGAAGGTAGGCTTTTAGTTGGGACTTGAAGGAAGCCAGGGAAGTGTAATGGTACTGTAATCTGACCCCTTTGTATTGGCAAGTAAGCAGGTACTTAGCACTTAGTAATTGATCAAGCCTCTGTTGGGAAAACAGAAGGTATGAACCCTGGTTCTAAGAAGCTAATGCAGTGTGTATATAAGAAAAGCCCCAGAGAGGCACAGTCAGAATTTCTTCAGACAAGAATCTGGTGGCAGAGCAGCTACACAAGAGAGAATCGAGAACTGAGCCAGAATTTCCTGAGAACTTGTGATGGTGGAGCTTCTTCTGAACAGGAGTCCAGGAGTCCAGAGCCAGGAGCTCAGAGTTCAGAGCCCAGAGCCTGGAGCCCAGAGCCCAGGAGCCAGGAGCCCAGGAGCCAGAAGCGCAGGAGTCCAGGAGCCAGGAGACCAGGAGACCAGGAAGCCAGGAGGCCAGGAGCTCAGGAACCCCCTCCCCCCTAGGCTGGATAAGGTGGTTCTGATTTTTTTTTAAAGAGCTGCAGAAGACTGAGGAAGCATGACCAGGATGAAGGGACTTTGTTTGTGACTTGGTTGAGCCTTGAATTCCCAGGAACAGAAATTGTGAAGGAATTGAGATGTACCTTGTGAACTTCAGTGTGGAGCAGGACCTACCCAGAGAGCTGGACAAGGAACTGGGAGCTGTCTGCCTTTGAATCTAGGTGACTGTCTGTTGGATTTAGATAGGAGCTGCCTGCCTCAAGTCAAGATGAAAATACCTCTCCATGGGTACTGAGTAGTTATGAAATTGTAGTTTACTAGTGACCTAGGAGTGGAGGGTTTGTGTATTCTCTAATGATTGTACTTAGTGATTAATGATACTTAGTAATTGATTTCTGAATAGGTGACTGCTTGAGTTAATTGAGCGTGCCCTGTGAGTGGAAGACTTTGACTATTGTACTTTGAGATGATTGTTCTTTGTTCTAAATATTGTGACCACTTTGGTGAAAACTATGTGGCCATTTTAATGATAAGCTGTTTGTGAATTTTATATTGTGATTTTCTGTGATAAGCTATAATATTGTGAATGCTGTACCTTGATTTTCTGTGAAAGTTTTGCTTTGATTTGTTATGGAATAGAGTGTTCTGTGTAATCAGAACCTTAAAAGCTGTTCACAGTAGCATTCTTCTGGAAAGCTGCTCATGCATGGCGTTACAGGAAGTCAGGTCTAGAGTCAGAAAGGCTCATCTTTTTTAGTTGAAATATGGTCTCAGACACTTACTACCTGTGTGACCCTGGGCAAGTCACTTAACCCTATTTGCCTCCATTTCCCCATATGTAAAATGAGTTGGAGAAGGAAATGGCAAACAACTCCAGTATATTTGCTGAAAAAACCCCAAATGGAGTCATAAAGAGTCAGAACAGTTAGAGAAAATGCCTGGAGCAGAGAGATGGAGTGTCTTCTTTGTGGAACAGCTAGGAGGCCAGTGTCACTGAATCAAAGAGTACATGTAGGGGAGTAAGATCTAAGAAGGCTGGAAAGGTAGGAGGGGGTTAGGTTATTAAAGGCTTTGAATGTCAAATGGAGGATTTTGTATCTGCTCTTGGAGGCTATAAGAAGCCAGTGGAGATTAGATTGGAATGGGGAGAGACTTGGGGCAGGTGGACCCACCAGCAAAGCTATTACAGTAATCAAGGTGTGAAGTGTGATTACTTTCACAGAGCTCCAGATCTGACAGAGAAGGTATATTTCCTGGAGTCAGGAAAGCTGAAGCATATCCCTTAGTAATTCATTGAATGGGCATTGCCTCAGACAAACTGAAGCCTGGGAATGACCTTGATTTAGAAAGGCCAAGGTCATCTACTACATCCCAGGCCATTGCCAGCCATCTTGACCTATATCTTGACACCCAACTTTGATGTATCTGGAAGAAAGAGTGAAGCTAATGACTTTTACAACACTGCCTCAACACTCTGCAACTCTTAAATCCAATTCACAAGCAAGTCAAGATATCACCTTTGTGATATGATTGGTCTTCTTCAAGAATGAAAGACAAACAACAATAACCACAGCAGCACCATGAAGGGGCACATATAACCTCTGTATGAATACCTCCAGGGACAGTTCATGTCTCCCAAAGATAGCAGAGTCTGCTTTGGAACAGCTCTGATTACAAGGGATTTTTAATTATGCACAGGTAAATATACATATACACATAAATATATATACCTGTATGTGTGTGTATATATATATGTATGTATATATATATATATGTAAGACTGTACTATGCTACTTGTCATTGCTTTTTCTCAAGGTGAATAGCATCTTCTTTCATAAATCTAAATCTTTCAATGTTTTTCTTAATCAACCAGCTCATCATTTCCTATATCACAGCAATATTCCAACCCAATCCCATTTTATCTGAGAGATTATCTATAAAAGTTTTTTCCCCAATTTTCTGCATTCCTTCTATTCTTGGCTGCATAGGTTTTATTTATACAAGAAAATTTTAATTTAAAATTATCAAAATTATCTGTTTTACACATCAACAATGCTCTCACCTTATAATATGGTTTAAGGATCTGCTCCCTTTACATCTTCTTTTCTTTGAAGTTACTGACCATTTTCTCTTCTAAATAAATTTTTTTATTAATTTTTCTAACTCAGTAAGATAATTTTTTAGTAATTTAATAGGGGTGACATTACATAAATAAGTTAGGCAAAATTGTCATTTTTTATTGTGTTGACTTTACCTACCAATGAACAATAAATTTTACTTAAATTATTTAAATCTAACTTTATTTGTGTAAAAAGTGTTTTGTGTTTATATTCATATAGTTCCTGTGTCTGTTTTGGCAGTTATACTCTCAGGTATTTTATACTATCAAGTAATTTTAAATGATATAAAGCAATATTAAATAATATGGTTAATACATAGTGTAGTTTCCCTATTTTTTCTTTTGATTAAATCTATTTCAACTTTAAATTCGTCTGAAATCATGATTACTACCCCTGCTTTTTTTAATATAATGAATTCTACTCCTGATATTTATTTTATGTTTGTGTGTATCTCTCATTTTTATATCATTTCCTGAAAGCAACATATTGTTGAATTCAAAGCTTTAATCTATGTTTCCATTTTATGGGTAAATTAGTCCCATTCATATTCTAAGCTATAATTACTTGTATATTCCCCTCTTTCTTATTTTTCCTTACTATCCTTCTCACCCTATTCTTATCTTCCTTACTCCTCTGCTTTACTTTTACCCACTACCTTGTCCTCCTATTTCTCAACCTACCCACCCCTCCAAAGATCCTTCCCTTATCCTCTCTGAATAGAGCAGACTTTTATACCCTTCTAGATATATATGTTGCTCCCTCTTTAACCTTTTTGAATGAGGGAGGGCTGTGCAAGGTCACAAGCCTCACTTTCTCCTCCAGAATCATCTGGAAACAGTGACCAGGTATTCATTAGGATGACAGGAGATGGCCCAGGATGCAATGGCCCTTTTAGGCTAAGGCCTTTAAAGTTCTCACTTTGAGTGAGGTAACACCCATTCAGTGAACAGGTCCCTTTAAGAAGTAAGCCAAGGGATGGCTGCAAGTCATCATTTTCCTGATGTCGTGGTACTCAAACCCAACAACAACAACAACAACAGCCCATTCCTGATGAAATTAAGGTTTCAGCACCACCTGCCCTCCCCACTACTAACTTCTTCTGTATCATTTCCCCCTTTTTTTGCCTTATTTGTATGAGATAATTGCTCCTTTTTAATCTCTCCCTACACAGTTTATTTTTTTTTAGAATCGCATCATCACACTCAACTCAGCCCAAGCCTTTCTTTCAAACTACCGAAATAAAAATGACAGTCATAAAATATTGATAATATTTTCAAATACAAGAAGTAAATTATTTTACCTTATTGAGTCCCTTATAATTGGTCTTTAATGTTAACAGTATATTTCTCTTGGATGTCATATGTCAATTTTTCCCTTAAGTTCTGCTGTTTGTGTCACAAATACCTGAAAGTCTTTCAGTTCCTTAAATGTCCAACTTTTATCATTCAGGATTATACTTAACTTTGCTGGATAAGTTACGCTTGGTCATAGCCTCAGAGCTTTTGCTCTACAAAATGAAGTATTCCAAGACATTTATAGTCCCACAATATTTAAATTGTTTTATTCTTGTTGCTTCCAATATTTTCTCCTTGACCTGGGAGCTTTGAAACTTAGCTATAAAATTCCTGTAAGTTTTCTTCCTGGGATCTCTTTTAAGTGGAAATCAGTGAATTTTCTCTATTTCTGCTTTGTCTTCTTGTTTTAGGACTTCAGGGCAATTTTCTTGATAACTTTAATGTATCAAGATTCTTTTTTATCATAGTTTTCCAGCAGTCCAACTATTCTTATATTATTTCTACTCAATCTGTTCTCCAGATCAATTGTTTTTCTGATGAGATGTTTCATATTCTCTTCTATTTTTTCTATCTTTTGATTTTGTTTTATTATTTCTTTGTCTCTTAGAAACTCTTTAGCTTCCCTTTGCCCAATTCTAATTTTCAATAAATTATTTCCTTCCTTAATATTTTGGTTCTCCATTTCAAGTTGGTTGCCTTTCTTTTCATAATTTTCTTGATTTTCTTGGATTTGCAAGGGGTTTTTGTCTTCTAATAAGCCCAAATCTCATCTGTAACTTCTCTCCATTGGTCCTAGTTAGTTCTGTCTTCTAGAACTACACAGAACCATTTTGCTCCCTCGCCTCCATTATAGCCCTTCAAATGCTAAGCCTCAGTCTTATCTACTCCACACCAAGTATTTACTGGGCCCTGATTCCCCAGGGCTCTGTCCTGGTTCCACTTTTCTTTTTTTCTCTACATTCTCCCTTGGTAATCCAGTGCTTACCTCTGTAGCAAGGACTCCCAAATGTATATATCCAGTCCTAACCTGTCTCCTGAACTCAAGACCTGCATCACCAAGCCGACATTTTCTGCCACCTATCCTTCAGGCATCTTAGACACGATATGTCCAGAACAGAACTCTTCGTTCCCTCCAAACCTTACTCTTTTCCTAAATGTTCCATTTTTACTGAAGGTACCACAATCTCTCTAATTTCCCGGGTTCATATCCCAAACCATGCTCAGCTCTTCCTTTTCTTGCACCTCTCATGTTTAGTTGCCAAGTTCATTATTTTATTCTGGCCTTCAGTACATCTCTGCTGAACAATTGCAACAGCATCTTAATTGTTTGCTTTTCCTGTAGCCTCTCTGGTCTCCAATTTATCATCTCTACGCCTGCCAAATTGATATGCATACATGATCTTGCTCAAGAAACCCCCACGACTCTATCTTGCCTCTAGGAAGAAATAAAAACTCTCTCTGTTTGGCTTCAAACCTTTTCATAATCTGACTCCAGACCTCCTTTCTGAGATGACTACACATTATTCATTATTCCTCCCTATAAATTCTACCACAGCCAGTTCTAGCCAAACTGGCCTACTTTGTGTGATGCAGTAGAAATAATAATAGCTAATAATAGCCAGCATTTATATAGTGCTTGCTGTATACCAGTCAGGATGCTAAGCACTTTACAATTATTTTCTCACTTATTCCTCACAACCCTGGGAGGTAGTTGCTATTTTTATCCCAATTTTACAGATGAAGAAACTGAGGCAAACAGCAAATTAAGTGATTTGCTCAGGGTCCAACAGCTAGTAAATGTCTGAGGCTGGATTTGAATTCAGGTCTTCCTGAATCCAGGCCCTCCTAACCCTAGGCACTGCACTCTGAGCATTTCAGTGCCCAGTAGAAATAGCTTTAAAATGAGGACCACAGTCTAAATCCTACCTGAGGGACCTTGGACAAGTCACAACCTGTGTTTACCCATCTGTAAAATGAGGGGTTTGGACCAGACAGCCTCTGAGATCCCTTTCAGTCCCTCACCTACGATCCTCTGTTCCTCACACATGACAAGCTATGTCCCTATAACTGCACCATCTTCTGCAAGAAGCCTTTCCTGATCCTCCCAACTTCTAGTGCCCTCCCTTCCAAACTAGCTTATATTTAACTACTTTGCATATATTTAATTTATTAACTTTTATTTATGCTTATATATTTTTATGTCTACTTATGATCTCCCTTATTAGAATGCAAACTCAAGAGGAGAAATTATTTCATTCTTTGTATTTCTATCCCCAGTGCCTAGTACTGTTCCTGGCATGTAGTAGGCTTTTAACAAATACTCATTGATTTATTGATTGCAATACATTCCATCCTTGTTTCTGCCTCTTAGAAACTTTAGCTTCTTTCAAGGCTCAGCTAAAGGACCACCTCTTATAAGAGACCTATCCCAATACCCTTAGTTGTATCTTGCTCCCCAAATTATTTTGTACTTATGTTATAATTTTGTATTTATCTGTGTCTATTATACATATCTATTTATTTAACTGTGTATGTATATATGTAGTTATAATTTCCCCAAAACAGAATGTAAGCTCCTTGAGGACAGAGAATACTCTTTTCTGCCTGTGTCCCCAGTGACCTAGCACAGAACCCAGTGCTTGATCAAGCCTTCATGAATCAGTTTTTGCATAGATGCCCCCCCCTTCAAATACAAATCTCTAAATCTCTTCTTCGGGTTCAATATCCCCAGTTTTTGCTCATTGGATTTCGTTTTGAGTCCCCTGCCTATCCTGGTTACCCTCTTTTTGTTCATGCTCTTGATTTTCTCAGTGAACTGAAAACAACACCCCAGCTGTGGCCCAACTGGAACAGAGGCCACTGGAAATACTGCTTCCCAAGTTCTGACTTTCTGTGCTTCTGTGTTAAATTCAAGTGCCATCTCTTCCAGGAAACACCCCACAATTCAACCTTTTAAGCAGTTGAATAAAGAGGACTTAAAATACTCTATAAATGTGAACTTGTAACCGAAAAGTATAATGGGTAGAATGCCAGACATGGTGTCTGGACATCGGGATGTGAATGCCTGCTCCAATACTTACTAATTGTGGAATCAATAGAATATAATCTGTCTGAGGGCAGGGATTATTTCAACTTTCTCTTGTATTTCCAGTGTTAAGCATAGTGCCATGAAACTGGGGTTGGAGTATGGGGGGGGTACAGATCTGAGATTTCATATATATAAGGAACTCCCACTGAGGAAATTCCCTCTACCAATACAAGTTGGACAATTCTCTGCAAGGGTAATCTCAGATAGCTGCCTTGGGCAGCAAGAGGTTAAGTGACTTTCCCAGAATAACCGCACTATGAATTCGTATCAGAAATGGGGCTAGAATTTAGACCTTCCTGACTCTGCAGCTGGTTCTTGGGGTACTTTATCAAGCTCTTTCTCACCTTGCACACTTACAATAAACACAATAAATGTGTTTCTTTAATTGAACTTTATTGATCTTGGACAATTCACTCCAATTCTCGAAGTCTCAATTTCCTCTTTTATAAAATGAGGATAATAATAATAGTACTGCTTCCCTCACAGACTTGTTGTGAGAAAAACATTTTTTAAACCTTTAAGTGCTATGATTATTATTTTTAAAAATATTATTTTTTATTATTGTCATGAATCACTGCTACTGAAAGTCCCTTCCCTGGGGAATTTCTCCCTGCCTTCGCCCCATCCAGAGCAGAGTCCCTGTCTGACAGGGACTGATGAACAGCCATGATGGCTATGGTCAGGGCAAGACATTTTTACAGAAGCCTCTGATTTCTTGCCCTCTAGAGCTGACCTGCCAGGCAGCTAGTAAAGTCTTCATGGTAGACATTAACGTTTTAACAGCTTGGCTATAACTGGCTTTTGTGACAAAGAGAAGAGACATAGCTAGCTCATCACCTGTTCCCAGGGTCCTGCAGTTCCCAGGAAACTACAGAACATGCTTGGGGGGGGAACAGAGGGCTTAGAAGGACCCCCACCCACTCTTTATTACTCTTAATGGTTATAGTCTTGTGCTCTGGTTAGTTTGGACTCTGATTTCAAAGTGCTTTGAAGGAATTATCCTGTGAGTATAGTCTCTGTTCAGCCCAGGGGCTCCCTGAGGGTTGGGGTTATGTATCTCTACAGGACCAGGGGAACCCTGGGGACAGGGACTGCCCCCTTTATACCCCTCCTTCAAACCAAGGGCTGTCTCCTCCCTCAAAGCAGGGAGTCCCTGGGGACAGTGGTAACTCCTCCCTTAGACCTGGGGTTCCCTGGAATGGAGGTCTTTTCTCCTCCTCTTAGATGCATCTTCCCCTGGAGGAGGTAGCCTGTCTGAATATTCATGTTCCCTCCCAAAGCTTCTGGCTCTGCACCCACTGGGTCCTCACTACCCAACCCCTGAACTTTCCACAGACTGCTTCCCCTTCGATGTTGTATCTCCCACGCAATCTTCTCTGCTCCCTTCCTGACCCGACTCCTCCCCTACCCTTTACTGCCTCTCCCCATGCCATCCTGAAGCCAAGGTCCATCAATTAGTGTTAGTCATTTATTACTCCAGATGTTTAGTCAGAACCTGCCTCAGTGTAGAGAACTTATAAGCAATCTAATTTCCCTAAGTCTTCAGAAATAAATGAGATTAATGAGGATTTCATGTAGAATCAACACCTAGTTCACCATCTTCCATTAGTACAAGGTTCAAACACCTGAGAAGGTCTCTCTGCACTAGGGCTGGTGCAGACCTTTGGGATTCTCCTGCCTGCATGCTTTCCTCCCTCCTCTCCTCCACTCATCCACTTTTTGCCCTCTTTTCAGGAGCCAACCTTGTCTCCTCCACCTTTCACCTTGACCTTTGAGACTATGCTTCCAAGAAATCTTCTTGCAATGCCATTTCAAGGACTGCCCAGCCCCCTTTTTATACCTTTTTATGCCTCTGGCTATGGGAACTATCATTAGGTGAACACTATCTTTGCTTTCTGTAAAGAGCTTTTCAATCAAATACTCTGTCAATCAACTACTCACCATCCCTGTGACCTCTCAAATCAAAGCACCTTCCCTGTTCTCCACTCCTCTATTTATGTCATCTCCCTCTATTAGAATGTAAACTCCATGAAGTCAAGGAATTTATCTTTTGTATTTATATCCCTAGTGCATAGCACAGTGTCTGACAAATACTGCACATTTAATAAATGCCTATTCATTCATTTATTTGTTCATCATTCATTCATTCTTCATCCAGTCTTGATTTTTGATTCAACAGATGAAGAATTGAGCTCCTGGAATAAGGAGCATGAATTTACATAGTGGGTCCAACATGGAACTAGCCTAGAACTCAGATCTCCAGAATTTCCACTGGTACTTCTCCTACACCATGTTGTCGACAAACTATGTATAAAAATCTGTGGATGGCTCTGAGAAGGAAATAGACATAGTGCCTCATGGAGTTTATTATCTAGAATATTCTATGAGACCCCACACTTCATAAAAGGGTTTCCCAAACCCACACACTCCAGTCCAATTTTAGGAAAGAGAGACAGGAACTAATAGGTAAAAGCTACCAGAATTTCTGCCAGATTTGGGGGATGCTTGTGAATGCCTGGTTGCAAGTCTGGAACAGTCAATAGAGTACAGTATGTACAGAATCAGGAAGTGTTCAGATACCAAGTCTGAAATCTGCTAGTTGTGTGGCTTTGGAAAAACCACAATCTCTCTCAGCTTTGGTTTCCTCATCTGTAAAATGGGCTTAGTTATATAATAAACTTACCTTACATGTAAGATTTGAATGATGTCTTGTATACCAAAAGCTTTGCAAACTTTAAAGCACTATTATTATGTGGGGGGAGGGCTGAAAGGAATGGCAGGGCTCAGGAGTAAATTTGCCTTAATCCCTCTTCTTTGACTAGGGCCTGAATAGGGTATTTAAAATCAATCTATTGTAAGGGTATAAGTTTCTAACCTCCTACAGATGATCAAATGCAGCCTCAGTACTAGTTTCCTGCCCAAAACCCACACACCACACTCACCATCAGATGTCAAAGTGGCTCCATCTGCAAAGCAGGGACCATGTGAGGGACAAAGATGATCTTTTCTCTCTCTAGTTATGCTCTACCAGGTATGGCACATGCAGGGAATGTCTAGAAAGGATGAAGAATGGCAAGATTTTTTATTGATTCCATTTATCTGCATAAACTGAGCCTTATCTTATAACAAAGGGGAAAACTAGCTAAGCAAAACCAACGCACACACTGAGGGATAGTGAAGGGGGACATCTAAGGCCCTGTGCAACATTCTGCACCCATAACTCAATCACCTCTCACCTTGCCCACTGCATTAGTCACCTAGCTGGTCTTCCAGCTTCCAGTCTCTCTAATTCATCCTCCAAACTCCACATGAGTTTGGAGCTAGGATCACCTTAGTGGACAGAATGTGTATCCCTATGACCCTAGACTAGAAACAATCTGCTGTTGTTACACTTGGAATGCACTCCCTCCTCACCTTTACTTTTCGGAATTATTATCTCACTTCAACATTCATTTTGGATGCCACCTTCTAAGTGAGACCTTTCCTGGTCTTCTCCCCACTCTGGTCCATTTTCCGGGTCTTCTCCCCACTCTGATCCATTTTCCACTCAGCTATCTTCCTAGTGTGATGCTCCTAAAGTTCAAGTCTGACCATGGCATGCCCCCCCCCCCCCAAAAAAAAACAACTCAATAGACCTTAGTGGCTCCAAATTACCTACAGAAACAAATATAAAATCCTCCATTTTGTGTTCAAAGACATTTGTAATCTAGCCCTTCCTTGCCTTTCAAATAATTTTACACCTTATGTTGTCCTACCACTGATACAACATACTCCTCAATTTTACAACACTGGCCTCCGTGGTATTCCTTGAATCAGATACTTCATTTCCTGATTCAGGGAATTTTCATAGGTTGTCCTCATACCTAGAATGCTCTCCTTCTCTCCACCTCCTGGCTGCCTCCAAGGTCCAGCTAAAATTCTAGCTTCTACAAGAGGTCTTTCCTGATCTCCTTCAATGTTAGTACCTCCCCTCTGTTAATCAATTCCAATTTATCCCATGTGTATCTTATTTGCATGTTGTTTCATTCATTAGACTGAGTTCTTCCAGGGCAGAGACTGGTCTTTTACCTTTCTGTGCATCCCCAGAGATTAGAACAATGCCGGGTATATAGTAGGTGCTTAATAAGTGTTAATTGACTGATTAATCCCTCCAGTAGTTTGTGTTTGGGTATCTAGGTGGCACAGTGGATAGAGTGCCAGCCTAGCATCAGGAAGACTCATTTTCCTGGATTCAAATTTGACATCAGACATTTACTAACTATGTGACCTTGGGCAAGTCACCAAACCCTATTTGCCTTGGTTTCCTCATCTGCAAAATGAACTGGAGAAGGAAATGGCAAACCATTCCAATATATTTGCCAAGAAAAAAGTCAAATAAGGTCACACAGAGTAGGACATGACTGAAACAACTGAACAACAACAATAGTTCGTGTTCTCTTCCTCTTCAAATTACTTTGTATTTATATAACTATATAAAAATTGTCTGTACCCCCTAAGGGTATGGATTGTTTGTTGGGTTGTTTATTGTTTTGTTTTGTTTCTTGCTCTTGCTTTTTACAAAAATTGTTTCTTTTCTCCTCTTTCTTTTCCTAACATTTGGCCTGTGCCTTGCACACAAGGATCACACAAGCATCTTTGGTATCCTCGGCATGGGAACTTCCTCTGCCCATGGGGATCTTGATATCTCTCCATGACTTAGTAGATGTCTTAGGGAATTGCCTAAGTTTTTTTTTTTTAAGCAATCAGGGTTAAGTAACTTGCTCAAGGTTACACAGCCAGTTATTTCTGGGTGTGGTGCTAAGTATCAGAGTCCAGATTCGATCCCAGGTCATCCTGACTCTGGGGCTGGTGCTCTTACTCACTGAGCCACCTGGCCACCCCTAAGCAATTGGGGTTAAGTAACTTGCTCAAGGTTACACGGCCAGGTGTTTCTGAGTGGGTGCTAAATGTCTGAGCCGGGATTTGATCTCCAGGTCATCCCAACACTGGGGCTGGTGCTCTTACTCGCTGTGCTACCTGGCTGCCCCTATTGCCTAAGATCTTAAGAGGTTTAGTGATTTTCCCACAGTCCCATAGCCATTTAATGTCAGCATCAGTATTCAAACTCACCTTTCCCTTATTTAAAGTCTGGAGTATTATGCTGTTGTATCAACAATGCCATATTCACAATGCCTATAGAGATTACAAATATGCTGATATAATTATCCATCACAAAATACATCAGGTTTGCCATTTGGGGAAATAAACTAGAAAATTTATTAAGATACCAAAAGACTGAGTCCCAAAACCAGAAAGTGGAAGCCATCAGAGTAGTTATGACATTGGCACAGGTAGATAAAGTAGAAAGCACCCACATTCTCAAGCCTTTAAAACAGAACAGGCTACCTCAGGCAAAGGTCCTCCTCTCCCCACTCACAGCAACCACCCAGCATCCTGGAAGAGCGCTCCCAGCAGCTCCAGCCCCTGGCAGTCCTCAGCAGGAGTCCTAACTCAAAAAAAAAAAAGGCAACCGCCACCAACTGCCAACCGCAGGACCGTTAGCTCGGCTTTTCACTTTCTCTTGCTCTGCTATGTCAGCACGTCCATGGGGCATGGGAGATCTTTAAATCCCATAACCCTTACAGCTGTCCATCATTCTTCCCTGCCTATTCTACCTTTCACAGAGTGGGTGCTCCATCAATATTTGTTGAGTTTGATTATTAAATGGAGCAGAGGATTCCTGTTGGCAAAATGGTAGGAGAAGGATCTTCAGGTAGCTCTTCCTTCTACTGCCATTACTTGATCACCTACAGTGGGCAGGGTCCTGTTGGGCAGAGATGAACAATATACAGTCCTTGCCTTCAAAAATTATAAAGAGTACCAAGTATCAGGCTAGCAAGTTTGAAATATATGTGAAAACTATCCATGTGATAGATGAGCGACATTATGAAAGCTCTATTTTTGGAATCCAAGAGTCATGGAATGGAAGAATTGAAGAGACTTCAGGGCATAGAATTTCAGGGATAGGAGGGATCTTAGATCATAGAATGTGGGAGCAAGAATGAACTTTAGACCACAAAACAAAGAATGTAAGAGCTGGAAGGCATCTTAGAACTGGAATATCAAATGCCAGTGTGGTAAGGGGCCTCAAAAGAATGGTTCCCAACTCTTTTGAATATGAGAATCCTCTTCTTAATGTTAGATTTTTTCACAGATACCTTTGTCATGTTAGTTGTATTTTTAATATCCATTATTTACATATATATACATATGCACACACATATATGACAAAATTTACCACGAATTTAGTGAGGTTTCTAAATGAAGTCATGCTTTGTTTTTCACAATAGCATTTACATAACTTTTGAGAATTTGTATATATACTACATATACACATGAAATAATATTGGATGAGTCTTTATGAATTTCTTGCAATCATTCACTCATGAACAAGGGGGTCTAAGGTCCACAGACTGGGAAACACTTACTGCCTTAAACCCATAGAACAAAGACTATCAGAGCTGGAAGGGATACCAGAGACATATAATCCAACTTTATCATTTGAAAGAAGAGGTAACTGAGGAGGTGGCTAGACAGTGCAGGGAACAGAGCACCAGCCCTGGAGTCAGAGGGCCCTGAGTTCAAATGTGGCGTCAGACACTCGACACACTTTCTAGCTGTGTGACCTTGGGCAAGTCAACCCCAATTGCCCTGCCTTTCCCCCTCTAAAAAGCAAAAAGAAGAAGAAGAAAGAAGAAGAAGAAGAAGAAGAAGAAGAAGAAGAAGAAGAAGAAGAA
>NW_027187460.1:1832595-1835532 GCF_028583685.1 Petaurus breviceps papuanus | reverse complement strand
AAGAAGAAGAAGAAGAAGAAGAAGAAGAAGAAGAAGAAGAAGAAGAAATAACTGAGGGTTAGAGAGGAAAGATGCTTTGCCCAGGATCACACAGCTAGTCAGTGGAAGACCTGATTAGACTCTAGCCATCTCCTGATTCCACGTCACTACCCTTTCATCACCATCTGTTTTCATTTCCACTCTGCCCCATTACTTCTAAAAAGATCGATATAGTCAAGAGCATGTCCGATAGGTTAAGATAAGGAGAAAATGAATGTAAAGTGTTTTGTGAGCCTTAAAGCACTATAGAAATGTGAGATGTTATTGTCTCGATTATAATTACTAAGACTGACTAGCTAGGAAGAAGAATATCAGTTTGCACATCTCCTTATAGAACTAGGTCCTCAAAAAAGCTTTGTGAAGAAGGTTGGGCCAGTGTTATTTTATTCCAGTTTGCAAATGAGGAAACAGGTTCAGAAAAATTATTTGCTCAGGGTCACATAGTAAATATCCATAGTCTAAACCACATCTCCTGATTCAATTCACTACAGTCTGCTGGAAGGGGAGTGCCTCGTATCGGGGAGACCTGGCTCAACATAGTCTATCATGTTATGTCCTTCAGTGTTTGGGGTTCCTTAAAGAAGGAGGTGCCTTTGCACTTGAGTACAGAAGGAAGATTGGATGGATGTTAGGTGATATGGGAGCTCTGGTGAATCATGGCTTTCATTTAAGCCATGTCATATGCAAACACAAAGAAACTTCAGAAAAATTTCCCAGGAAGAGAGATTTTTCAGAAATTGACTGGCTTCTGATAAGGAATGTGCTGCTAGGCTCACTTGAGTTGCCATAGCATCATGGATGTGAAAGTAGTAGGGACTTCAGATGCCAAAGAGTTTAGTTCTTTCCTATTACAGGTGAGGAAACTGAAACAAACAGGATTAAATGACTTACCCAGAGTCACACAGCTAGTATGTGTCTGAGGCTGAAATTGAACTCATGAAGATGTCTTCCTGATTCCAGCCCCTGAGCTCTATCCACTGTGCCCTCTAGTTGCCCAGAGTTTAATTCTTTCCTATTATATAGTATTTTCTATTATATATAATATATGTTATTTCCTGTTATAGATGAGGAAACTGAAGCTAGTGGAGATTTAATGGCTTGTTCAAGGTCACAAAGGTAGGAGACATCAGAAGTGATATTTAGATCTATGTCCTCTCCCTTCAGAGCTGGTGATGATTCCATTATTCCATGCTTTAGGAAGCCTTCTCATATGATCCCAATATAATACCTAATCACACAGAGCAGGGGTGGGAAACCTGTGGTCTTGAAGCTACATGTGGCCCTCTAGGCCCTCAAGTGTGGCCCTTTGACATCACTGAAGTTTGGATTAAGTCAAAGGGCCACACTTGAGTACCTAGAGGACCACATGTGGCCTCGAGGATGCAGGCTCCCCACCCCTGACATAGAAGTTGCTAGATCTGGGCGTCAGAGGATTTGGGTTCACCTATGTGACTTTGGACAAGTCCCTTCTCTTTTCTGGGTCTCAGTTTCATCATCTGTAAAATGAGTGTGTTACATTAGATGGTCTCTCTTCTAGCTCTAGACTAATCCAACAATATACTCTGCTTCCTCAAGATTCTATGCACAAAACCCCTGCAGGACTTGAGAGACAAATACCAAATCCAAAGCCATTTATTAATGTGTTCCTTTGAAAGATGTTTTTATGACTGCAGATCTTTTTCAATCTCTCTCTGCACATGTCCTGCCTTTCTAAGACCAAGGGATCCTAAAGGAAAAGGGCTATGCTTTCCTGCTAGACCAGGAGTTTCCCTTAGGGCAAGAATAATATTTCGTTCATCTCCATCTCCTCAGCATAAACCTGTAACCCAGAGCACAGGTCCTGAATATAGAAACCAGGCAGTTAACACTGGACTTTGTAAGTGCATTTGTACAGTTGAAAAGGCAGGGCCATAGAGAAAGTAGAAGGTTTCTGAGCACTGCAGATAATAGACACTTATCTGACTGGGGCAGTTGGGGAGAGGGGTAAATCAACCACCAAGTGTTTACCAAGCCTCCCCTACTCAGGAACCTTGTGGAAGGCATCAAGGAGTCCTGCTGGGGAGATGGGGAGGGGGCAGGAATGATGCCCCTTTCCATCTCCATGCAACAAAAATGTTGCCTTCCAAGTCAAACTGGGTTGTGCTAAAAATGCCCTCGTGCTGAGGGTGGCGACCTGCTAATTAAATGACACCTGTTCTCCTTCCAGGCCCAGCAAGAGCACCCCACCTCCACCCCTACTGCTCCGGGTCTGGGCCAAGACAGGATCTGGGGCAAGCAAATGAGGGCAGCAGGAGTTGGGTCATCTAGGAGAAATTGCTCACATATATCAGGTCCAGGGCTGGTGTCTGTTCTTAGGGAGGCCAGAATGCTGATCAGAATAGTGGCTCCCATTCTCAGAGCCTTGCAAAGTTACCCAGACTTTTCCTCATAATATCCCTGGGAGGTAGGGAGTATAAGGCATATATTGTAGAGAAAAAGAAACAGTCTGTTCAGAGACATGAAGTGATTTGACCATGATCACATAGCTAGGAAGTCCCAAAGCCAAGCTTTAAATACAGATATCCTCATTCCAAGTCCAAGACTTAGCAGTCACAGGTAGGTGTTTCTCAGTTTCTGTTCCCCTAACATGGTATCTTAAAAAAAACCTGCCCCCCCCAAAAAAAAACTTTGGAGAACATCACAAAAACCCTATTGAACCCAGATTTCTTCCTCCTCTGATATCCTAAAGGAAATATTGTCTGTATCACTAACTTATCAAAGGATTGTAGAATTTACAGCTAGGGGGAGGAGAGAAGGCAACCATCTAGTTCAGGAACCTGCAAACTGGCCCACAGGCCAGATCCATCTGGCTGCCTGTTTTTCTGTGGCCTATGAGCTAAGAATGTTCTTTTTTCCTTT
>NW_027187460.1:1821130-1827595 GCF_028583685.1 Petaurus breviceps papuanus | reverse complement strand
TCATCCACCTTTGGTATCCTCCCGTCACTCAACTTTCACCTGTAGCTCCAAAAACCTGTAGCATATGCAGCAGCCACACCCTGGTAAACCTTCTCAGCATACGGGCTAAACCTAGGTAAGGGTGACCAACAGGCCTCAGATCCTCCAGTGAGTTAGGAGGGAGTCTGCCCCAAGCAGGTGAAGATCCTCTAGTGGAATGGGCAGAAGAAAAGAATTTGTTCCAATGGCCATGAAGGCGACTGAAGCAGGTACTGTGGAGAGCTTAGAATTTGGTCAGACATCAAAGACGCCAAGGTCATCCACTGCATTCTTGGCCATCACCAATCATCCTGATTTTTGTCTTGCCACTGGACATCAATGACTCTGGGAGACAGAGTGAATCTAATGACTTTGTGCAGCTCAGTCCCTTTTAAATCCAATTAACAAGCCAGATATCTCCCTGTGATGTCATTGGCCTTCTTGGAAAACAGGATGAACAACAATAACAGTCTGAACTCAAATCTTCCCCACTGTAAGGCTAGCACTCTATTCACTGCACCACTGATATTGTATCCTTCAGAGTTGGTCACCTAGACTTTGAAGAAAACCTTTGGTGTTGGGGGACTCTCTACCGTTTAAGGAATCTCATTCAATTTTGGGATAAATAATTACTACTTGTTTTTTTTTTTAATATTGAGCCTAAATCTGCCCCTTTGCAGCTTTTACTCATTATTTCTAGTCCTTCCCTCTGGGATCAAGAAGAATTAGTCTAATAAGTCTTAGACATGACAGCATTACAAATACCTGGAACCATTTTCAATTGCTATCTTGGCTAAAGGTAGAGATGGGATCTTTATCAAATGTGTTGATGACACAAATCTGAGAGGGACGGGCAATCCACTGGATAGCAGAACAAGGATGAAAAAACTTGCCAGGCTGAACTCCTGGGCCAAATAGAATGAGAAGAAATTGAATTGTCCCATGCCATATCTGACTAGGAATCCCCTCTTCAACAAACCTGACAAGTAGTCAAGTAAGATAAACCTATTAACGTATTAATGGATAGTCTATCCAGTGCTTACTTAAAGACTTCCAGGGAGAAGGAGCCCACTACCTCCTGAGTTAGCCCATTCTACTTTGCAACAGATCTAATTGGTAGAAGTAAATTGATAAAAAGTCCCCCTCCTTATATCAAGCCTATATTTACTTCTCTACAGCTTCTAGCCATTGATCCTGGTTATGTCTTCTGAGGACAAGGAGAACAAGTCTTAAATGCCTTTATAGCAAGTGATTAATGAATGCCAATTGATTGATTGATTCCACAAGTTAGCACTTCAAATACTTGAAGACAGTTGTCATATACTGTCACTTCTGTGACACCTGAGTCTCCTCTTCTCCAGGTTAAACACCTTTAATTCTTCCAATAAATCAAAATATAATAGGAGTTTAAGGCCTTTCACTTCCTGGATGTCTTCCTCTGGACAATTTCCAATTAACCAGTCTCCTTCCTAAAATGTAATACCTAGAAATGAGCAAGATACAGTCTGACCAGGGCAGAGGACAAGGGAGACTATTACCTCCCAAGTCCAAGACAGTATCCTAGGATATCTATCAGAGTAGATAAAGTGCCAGACCTGGTGTTAGGAAGACCTGAGTTCAGACATTTACTAGCTGTAAAATTCTGGGCAAGTCCCTTAACCTCTGTTTGCCTCAGTTTCCTTATCTGTAAAATGGAGATAATAGCAACTACCAACTACCAATATGAAAATGGTTGACTTCTGGTATTGCTATATCTTCTCAGTAAAGATCCATTTATTTTAAAAATTAATTTAATTAGAATAAATGTAAAGTTTTATATCTGGGTTGAAAAAAAATGTTTCACAAATATAAGATGGTGGAGGTAAAACTGGAACAAAGGTCTTTTTAAGATGTTTTTGTTTTTCTCAACACACAACACCTTACACAAGAGACAACAATGTAATATGGCATCCAAAAAAAAAATAAATGAAATCTAAAGAGAGAAATTTTTCCAGAGTATGAAGTTGATCATGTTGCTTTGTTACGCCCTGGTCAAATGACTTCAGAAGCATGGTGTTCAATTCTAGAAGCTACATTTTAGGAAGGACATTAAAAATAAGGGTCACCACACCAGTGAAGGACCTTGAGTTCATGCTCTACGGACTCATCAGAATAATATTTTTAATGCATAAAATAATATCCTGCTTCTTTCTCAGGCCAAATTGTGTGGGTCCAGTGAAATAATGTAGCCAGCAGATACCCAGAATGTGGGAGCCTTTGTAAGGCTCCCTTCTCTTCCCCTTCTCTTTTCCAGGGAGGGAAAGAGATTCCCTAGACATAAGGAGGGGAGTGTAGTAGCTTTTATCATCACTAGCTAATCCTCTCAGTCTTTCCTTGGTAAAATGGAAGTTCTACTTTTCCTTGATAAAATGATATGGGATTGATAGAGTTCTCTACTGGGGTTTGTGATGATAAAGAGGGAGAAAGCAATAAGTATTACCTAAGGCAAACCAAACTGAGAGATACATTCAGAAACCAGGAGCAGAAAGGAAAGTGGAGAGTGGTATATGGGACATCCCCTTATCAGTGTTTCTTAAGCACCAGTGCTAAAGCTGAACATTTACAATCTCTCACTCTACCTGAAGAGGGACCTTGCCTAAACCTTACCCTATCAGAGTGTGTCTCTTGTAGGAGTTCATTTCCCATCCTACTTTGATGGGAAAGGGAATGGTACTTCTCATAAAGAGATAACGTTAGTGCATCCTGCTCCTTTTAAAAAATTAGTTTCTGTCCCTATAATAGAGATGATGTTTTACTATTCCAATGTCATGCCATGCATAGGTCACATAGCATGATGGGTAGTCAGATACCTAAGCTTGAATTAGCTTCAAGAGTTCCCAGTCTGTGAACCAGATGTGAGCAAATTACTATTCAAAGTCTCCATGATTGAACAAGGAATCATCCAATCTTATGAGGAAACTAGAGATGAAAGGAGACCCATGGGCCACAGGTGCACTTTGGAAACTGTTAAACTCTTTGGAAGTTGCAAAGCATTGTAAAAATATAGTTCTAAATTTTAGATTGGAAGGAAATCAATTTGAACTCAGAGGATCTCAGAAATAGTAAATAGGCAGGAGAGCAAGGGGTGAGGTAAGACCTGGGACCTCCTGCTGTAGCTGGCCATGGAATAATAATACCTGTGCCCTCTGAGCAAGAGACAGGGGAAAGGAACAAGTGACCCCTGCAACTCCCTTCTGGGTCAGAAGGCCACCTTCCTTCTCTTCTCCTTTGTCCCATTTTTTCCCTTTGTCCCAATTTAAAGATTCCCTGGTAACACCTAACACCTCCATCCTAGTGTGAAAAGAACAGTATGAACTTATGAATTCATAAGTCTTAGCATAGAGCATGTGCTTTGGGGGGGGGCATGGAGTGGACACTTTCTCAGGTCAGATTGCCTTAGTCAGCCACCATGCTCATGGGGTAGAGACAAGAGAGATATTTCTAGGGGCAGCTAGGTGGTGCAGTGAATAGAGCACCGGCCTTGGACTCAGGAGGACCTGAGTTCAAAACCAGCCTCAGACACTTGACACAGTTGTGTGACCTTGGGTAAATCACTTAAACCCAGTTGCCCTGCTCTCCCCCTCCAAAAAAGAGAGATATTACTGAGATGTGGAGGATTGGATTGAAGCAAAGAAATTTCAGGAATCTGAGGCAGGCCAAATGGAGGATTGGGTGGCAGCAGTGGGATTAAATAGAGTTACCTTTTATCTGGATTCCATGGGCTCATAGTTGGGTCTTCTGCAAAGTCTTCATTGGCCTTTTCACATTCTGCTACCTAAGCCTCTTGGTGAGTCACAGCTCCCAGATTTATGAGAATTGATGGGATTAGACTGTGGTCAGCAGTCTTAGGGCTTAGTCTGTGACAAGAGTGCAAAGGTCAGGTCTCAGACTGGGGCCAATGCTAGGGCTTATTCTGTGACAAGCATTAAGGTTCAAGACAGAGAAGGACATGAACAAGGTCAGGGTTCAGTGTTAGGGCTCAATCTGTGGCCAGGATTAAAATTCAACCTATATACAGGGTTAAATGAGTTAGTCCTGCATGGGAAAACACACTTTTCTCCCTGCAAAGAAAACTTATGGAGCTGGTAGTTTGAGGTAGTAACCCAGCCTAGAAGTCAGTTCCATAAAAACCCCACTTCCAATGAGATACTTCTCTCTCCTGGAAGGTCCATTCAGTTTCCTGATGAGGAAGTCACTTAATCATCATGAAACCTAAATTCAAAGATTCACTTTTCTTCACATGTGTGACTTCATCATCACCATTACAATTCAATTCAACTAAATTCAATAAGCATTTGTCAGACCTACTAGGTCCCAGACCCTGGGTATACAATGACATAATTAAAATAGTTCTTGCTTTAAGAATCATATGGTCGTATAATATAAATGCAGATAAATAAAAGCAATTTGCAAGGTAGACACTGGCCTATGGGATGCCTGTCCTTGGAACATACACACATATAGCCCATTTCATTTTTAATCCAAGTAACCATGTAGAAACTTGAAACCCAAGTCCAGTTACCCATAGAGCCCTAAAGAGAAAAATCAGCCAACCTCTGGGGACATCAATACATGAGTAGAGTTCAGGTTGAAAAAGTGACTACCCGGCAGGGAATGCTACAAAAAAATATACAAAATAATTCCAAACTAATTGCTTATTAGGAGTCAGGAAAGGACTCTTGTAAGAAGAAGTAGCATATTAATTGAGCCTTGAAGGGAACTAGAGGTTATAATATGAATATTCCAGATAATGGAGATGGACAAAGACTGTGAAGGCTTACAGAAAGATCAAAATGAACTCCATCACCTCAAATACCCAAATAGATCTGTGATCTGACTGATCCCTGAATTCCTTCCCAAAATGCAAATCACAGCCTATCAATGCTTGCCCATCCTATGTGACTCTTGCCCATGGCTTCCCATAATTTCACAATATGGGATCATTCCAATGTCCAGAGGGTCTTTGATTTCATTGGACAATACAAAGGTACATTTGAGTACTCTGGCTCTTCAGTGGCTATCTCCCCTTCTTTTCACGTGACCAGCTCACTTTCTTTTCCTATTACAATTTCTTGATTCAGCCTTTACTCTTTTTCTTCTTAGGAGTTCCTCACTGGTTATATGGAGCACCCTGATTACCCCTTCCATGTGTGTCTCCATTGCCCTCTACGTGATACTCAATTTTTGTCCTTCAGAGCAAGTGGTATTCCATTTCTTGCTGCCATATAGAAGCAAGAGTGGGAAGTTTGTATTATAAAGATAGATCTTTGCTTTCATGGGAAGCTAGGGGTCAACTCTGTCATTTCTCAGAAGCAATGAAGCCTGCTCTCCTCCTCCTGTTCAATTCTGGGCACAATCTGATGTCCATCTGCACAGTTTGTCCCAAATATACATGGTGGCAGCAAACATACGTAGTAAACAGCTAGGTGGCATACTGGTTCTTGAGTCAGGAAAACTGGAGTTCAAATTTTAGCCTCATACATTTGCTAGCTGTGTGATTTTGGCAAAGTCACTTTTCTTCTGCATCTCAATTTCCTTAACTGTAAATGGATAATAATAGCACCTATGACCCAGGGTTGTTGTGAGGATCAAATGAGACAATATATGTAATGCACAGTATATTGCACATAGTACGCTTTTTATACATGCTAGCTATTGTTATTATTAATGATGGACACACTCTATAAGACCCAAATGCGTGTTGAATTATGGTTACAATTTCTTCATCCACTTGGTCTTTCCTGAGATGTTGGATAGGCCAAATCTCCTTGAGTGATTACAGCTTTCTTATAGGAGGCTCTCAAACATCCTGGGGCTCAGTGCAATCAGAACAGTTTTACCTACAAAGAAGAGCATTCAAAAGACTTCCACTTCAGGTGCTTCACTGTATTGTGGGTGCAAGCCTGCATTCTCATAGACCATGCCAGTTAAGCATGAGCTCTGGTAGGTTTATCATTCTGGAAAGGCTTTGAGTATGGCCTCAGCAACAGACTGAATCATTCTTCTGAGGAGCAACCTAGATAATTACAGAGAGACACATTACCAATAGACTGCCCAACTGGTGATTTTTTCTTTTTTTGGGGGAGGGGCAAGTCAATTTATGATACAAAGAAAAAATTTTCAATGATCTTCACTCCTTGGAAGCCCCCCCCCTTCCTCTTCTGCAGTGATGGTGGAAGAATGGGGAAAAGGGTGACATAGGATGTCAAGAATCACAATCTTTAGACAATCAATAAATCATAATTTTACTATTTGTGATCTAAATATAAGATTCTTACCCAATAAGGTGTAACTTAAAATGAAGCCAGAAAGAAAGGAAGGAAGCAAAGAAGAAAAGGAAGGAAGGAAGGAAGGGAGAAAGGGAGGAAGGAAGGGAGGGAGGGAGGGAGGGAGGGAAGAAGGGAGGAA
>NW_027187460.1:1768207-1821030 GCF_028583685.1 Petaurus breviceps papuanus | reverse complement strand
GAAGGAAGGAAGGGAGGGAGGGAGGGAGGGAGGGAAGAAGGGAGGAAAGGAGGAAGGAAGGAAGGAAGGAAGGAAGGAAGGAAGGAAGGAAGGAAGGAAGGAAGGAAGGAAGGAAGGAAGGAAGGAAGGAAAGAAGGAAAGAAGGAAGGAAGGAAAAAGTTGTAATTAAATGATAGCTCATAGATGCTCCTTGGAGAGGCAAGGAAATCAGTTGGTGGAGCAAGCAACAAGAAACTTACATCGGAATATTTATTCATCATCATATCTTATAGTATTAATGATAAGCATTTGTAAAAAGACCACCACAAAAATGTCTGCAGTTTATATACCAACAACATTAGTTGCTGTTGCTGAATATGAAGTGATAGAGAAATTCTATGAAAAGCTAAGTAAGACTCTCCAAATTAAATTGGCATGTGAGCTGATACTTGGCAACTTCTATAACAGGTGAGAGAAAAGTGAGGATAGAAAGAAATGGATATAAAAGTGCAGTTCAGGAAGAAGGTATAGGAATGACCAAAGGACTGTAGATTACAGAGAAGCCTCATTTCTCTATATTATGAATACTTTCTTCATAAAAGATTTAGTCGGCTTTGGATATGGGGAACAAAGAACAATATAATTAATGAAATATCTTACATGTAGAGGCAGCTGGGTGGCACAGTGGATAAAGTGCTGGCCATGAAGTCAGGAAGACTCATCTTCCTGAGTTCAAATCTGGCTTCACCCACTTACTATCTGTGTGACCCTGGGCAAGTCACTTAACCCTGTTTGCCTCAGTTTCCCCCTCTGTAAAATGACCTGGAGAAGGAAATAGCAAACCACTGCAGTATCTTTGCCAAGAAAACCCCAAATGGGATCATAATCAGTTACAACTGAAATGACTGAACAACAATAAAAACTTACATATTAACAGAAAGGAAATGGGATGATGCTATATCATATATATATATATTATATATGTATATATACACATATATTTATATATAAAAATATATATATATATATATATATACGTATGAGTTGTATCCCTAAGCCAGTTTCCTATGAGTAATCAGACCATTGAAAGATCAGAACTAATTTTTTAAAAGAAAGAATATTAAAATATTGTATGTAATTGAAACAACTTAACTCTGAACTATTTAAACAAGAAATTGGATGTCGTCATCATCATGATGAAAAATTACACACTCAGGTATATCACTCAAGTGTGGCATTTGGCAATTGAGTGCCCCTCTCTAGACTCCAGTTTTCTCACTTAAAGTGGAAATATGAACCCCTGTCCTACCTCCTCAGGGTGCTGTACATATCAAATAAGAGAATGCACATGAAAGAATTTTGCCATCATGAAGCAATATAAGGGATTATTGAAAACATATTCACTATGATAGACAGCTTTAATAATAACACACAGCTTCAACTTCCCTCCTAAACTCCAGTGACATGTCATCAGCTGCCTGTTGGATAGCTCTACCTGCATGCCCTATTACTCTCTTAAACTCACAATCTTCAAAAACGGAGCTCATTATTTCCCCTCCTCTCACCACTACCAACTTATCCCTACTCAAAATTCTATTTCTTCTGAGAGAACCACTCTTTTTTCTATTGCCTAGATTTGTAATCTCAAAATCATTCTTGACTTTTTCTTCTTCACCTCCTTTGCACCTAATCAGTCACCAAATTTTATAGCTTCTCCCTCCAAACCATCTTTCCCAACCATCCCCATAAAGTAAAACAAGTTACAGGAGTAATACATGAAAAAGGACAAAAACTTGTATAGTATACAAAAACTTCATGTCTGTATATCATGAATACTTTTCTTTTTCAAGAAAAGCATTGGGAATTGAAGAACATGGTATACCCTGAATTACATCACTGAATTGACTATATAGGAAATGACTAATAGCTGACTTGGGAGTCATTCCTAAATAAGCTTTCTATGCTTCATCTTGTTAGAGAAAAGATCAAAATCAATAACAAATTAGAAGAAAGAATCAAAATGAGAAGAAAATATTGAATGTAGTTTAGGCAAATCCAACATGGCCTGTCTAAGCAAGTTGCTGATGATTAAAAATGGGAAATGGATAAAAGAACAGACATTAGTACAAGCTATCATCATTTCCCAAGCATATTTACATCACATAAATCGATTGTCATAATGATGTTTAAAAAAAAAGAATTAAGAGAAAATACGTCAGTGAGAAGCAGTTAAGGGCAATAGGATTAGAATATCAATTAAATGGAAAATGGAATAGAGCAAGAGGGTAGTAGAAGATTATAAGCAACATTGCCTCCATAAAACAATCAAGAAGCAATTGTGGGTGGAATAAAACAAGTTTATAGAGAGCTTGGAGAGAGGAACCTAGTTAAGTTAGATTGTTACATGGTCATCTAAGGAGGAACTAGAAGAATATGAAAAATAGAAACAATCTATGAAGATATATATTTAAGTCACTCCATTTGTGACAAGGTAGCCACCACTTTTAGACTATAATAATGCACTTCCTAGTGTGTTGCATAAGGAAATAGAAATAGCACTAAATAAAATAGAGATAGGAAATAGCAGCTAGACAGATATAGTATAAACAGAGGATGTCTCTGCTGGTGGCAAAGTAATTTTGAGGGTAGCATTGTGATACAATAGAAAAAATAGTGATTCTGAAGTCAGAGAACTGGTGTTCAAGCCCTGACTCCAATACTCTACTACCTGTATGACATTGGTCCAGTAACTTCATTTCTCCAGGCCTTGTTTTTCTCATCTGTAAAATGATAGGGTTGGACAGATAATCTCTTATGTCCCTTCCAGTTCTAAATCAATGAACCTGTGATATCAGGGGAAGGGGGAGGGGGATGATGCAAAGCCCTTGGGAGAAAATGTCATAGAGTTTATTACTATCTAAAAAGACAACTGAGAATATATTAATAATTATTGACAGTAATGATAATGGTAGGTTGAATGAGTCAGACACCTTTAGCACAAAGAAGAGAAGACTTGGGGGTGGTGGGGAGATACTAGTTCTCTTCAAGTATTTGCTTCAAGGACTGTCACGCAAACAAGGGACATTGGGTAGAAACTGAGAAGAAATAAATTTAGACTTGATATAGGTCAATCTCCCAGTCAGTCAACAAATATGGAAAAACTTCCTAATAATTGTAGTTATCCAAGAATGTAATAAGCTGCCTTAGCAACTGGTGTATTCACCCAAACATGGAGGTATTCAAGCAAATGAATGATCACTGAGCAAGTATGTTAAAATTGTGATTCCTTTCATAGTTGATTTTCATTAGATAGTCATTGAGGTACCTTCCAAATTTCAGATTCTTTGATTCTATAACTCATGAGCCTGGTTCTCCATCTGCAGAATCACTGTGAGAATAAAGCTATACATTTACGGAAGAGATAGAAATGAAGGAGAGGAGAAGAGATGAGAAGAAAGGAGAGGAGAGTAGAGGAGAACAGAGGAGAGGAGAGAAGAACAGAGGAAAGGAGAGGAGAGGAAAGGAAAGGAAAGGAAAGGAGAGGAGAGGGGAAGGGAGGGGAAGGAAGAAGAGGGGAAGGGAAGGGAACAGAGAGTTCAGGATAGAAGATAACAAGATTTAAGGGAGCAAAAGTTGGATCATCACCAAAGGAGACTAATGAGAGGTTAGAAAGTTAAGAAGAGAACCAGGAAAAAGCAGTATTACAGAAAATGAGGGAAGAGAATATCGATGAGGAGGGAGTAATGAGCAATATGAAAAGCTATAAAGAAGTCAAAAATTATACAGACTGAGAAAAAGCCATTGTCTTAAGCAATTGTGATTGTTGATAAGGGGTACAATTTTGACTGAGAGGTGAATCTGGAGGCCAGATTGCAAAGAGTTTGGAACTGGAGTTGAAAAAGTAGAAACTGGAAATACTGAGTGTGTAGATGGTTCTTTCTAGGACTTTGACAGTGAAATATGGGAAGGGTATAGGAAATTACTTAAGGGGAAGACAAAGTCAAAAGGTCTTTCTTTGTTTAAGGCTAAGAGAGCCTTGAATATAGGTAGGTGGGAAGGGAAGGAGAGAGAGAGAGAGAGAGAGAGAGAGAGAGAGAGAGAGAGGGAGAGAGAGAGAATGATTACTAGGGCAAGCTCTTGGATAGATAGAGATGGATGGAATATAGGGCACAGGTAGAGGGAGTTCACTTTAGGAAAGAAAATGCTATCTTTTCCTCAGAAAATAGGTAAGGATAGAATAGATGGCTATGTAGAGGAACTTTGAGGTATAGAATATCAGTCAATCATCTACTATTTATTTATCAAGCACCTACTGTGTGCCAGGTGTTGTGTTAAGTTTGTGGACACAAAGAAAGACAAAAGATAGTCCCTGCCTTCAAGGAGTTCACAATCTAATAGGAGAGACAATATATGAGCAACTATGTACAAACAAACCATGAACAGGTAAAGTAGGAAATAATCAGCAGGGGGAGGGCACAAGAATTAAGACAGATTGGGAAAGGTTTCTTGTAAAAGGTGGAATTTCAATTGGGACTTAAAGGAAGTCAAATAAGCCAGAGTCAGAGATCAAGGAACTTATTTTGGACAGCTCCAATTTTCTCATTAAAGTAGAACCTATGGAATCTATTGGGGGGGGGGCGCATTGAGGAAGCATTTTGTATTTAGGGCAAGAAGAGAAGGTTTATTATGACTGTACAGAGGAGAAGTATAGAGAACCTATCAAAGAATAAAAGGATAAGTTGTGATTAGTTAACATGAAACTTCAGTGGAGCTGGTCAATATGGTCACAAGTTTTCCTACAGTGGCTCAGGAATGCCAGTGTTTGAGAAGGCAGGTGGCATGGGGGATCCAGAGGTGAGGACTGGCAGGATGTGAAAGGAAGAAGGACAAGTGGGCAAGTGAACCCAGTGTGGGGCAAAATGTACATTTTAATTATTGGCACTGGGGTAAAATTAGGGGAAAATGCCAGATTTGTAGCCAGAGGAACTGAATTAAAATTCCAGCTCAGCCATTTATTTCTGTGTGAATTTAGTCATGTCACATCCTCTGTGGGCCTCAGTCTCCTCATCTGTAAAATGAGGAGGGTTGGACAAGATGATCTCTAAGGTCATTTCCATCTCTTAATCTATGGTCCTGATGTAAGACATGCCCTAGACAGGCAGTGTGTCTGTCAGTCCTACCTACAAAGCTTTAGAGCCAAGGCAGTGACAGAGAAAACTGAATCACATAGAGTTAGGATTGACCATTGGGAAGTGACATGCAATATCAGTCAGTGCCCAGGGCTTTTCGAGGAAAACATTTGGTATGGAGCCAGGCTGTTTCTTGCCTTGCAACTTCTTAACAGCAAGTCAGCACCCCTTTTCCTTTGGGTTTGAGCAAAGTCAAGGCATAGAAAAGAGGGATGTTCAGAACAAAAAAGGGGGTTGAGAAATGAGGCTTAATAGGAAGCATCAGCTGCAGAAAGTGGCCAGTGTCTCCAGTTTTCAAACTAGCCACAGGACACTATGTCTGTGTCTCCTTGAACCACTGGAAAAGGAAAGCCTGATCCTGGGCACTAGAATTATTTCTTTGAATTCTTGAGTTTTGTCTTGTCCATTGAACCAAGGCTGATAGCTCCTTCATCTAGGAAAGATCCATGACCACTCTGCTTAAGCTGGATGCTTTCAAGTGTCTGTTTTTTATTTCTTTTTTAATGTTATACTTTAAGAACCCTGTGGTTTGTGCTTTTGCATATGACTTCAAAAGAAATACAGACATAATGGGAAGGTGAATTGACAGAGTTTTTTGATTTGTTTCTTTTGGCTTTTCTTTCCTGATGGGATGGGGACTGAAGCATGCTTCAGTGGATAGGATGTCACATATGCAGTCAGAAGACCTGGGTTCCAATTTGGATTCTTCCGCTCATTCTCTGTTTGCTCTCTGGAGGGTCATTAACTCCTCTGTATCTTGGGTTCCTCATCTGTAAAATGAGAGGCTCAAACTAGATAAAGCCCAACATCCCTCCTAACCCTAAGTCTGTAATCCTATGACCCTATCCTATATAGATAATAAGTCCAATTGAATAAATTCACATTAAACCACTAGCATAATGAGGTATGTTTTCACCTATAAAAGGCAGTTGAGCTAGGGGAGAAAGATGGCAAACTTTCTGAGAGTCAGAGAGAGCTTGGCATTATCTCTGGTGGTGGCTGGAGGGCATAATTCCTAGACATGAGCATGTGATTGACAGTATTTTGGCCTTATTACTGAATGGGATCAGGCAGCTGGCTAGCAGGTCCTCCTGGTGGTTGAACTATGATCCTTTAAGGATTTACGGGATGGTAAGTATGATCTCAGAACATGGGCTGAGGACCTAGAGAACAGGAAGTGATAGAGGGACTGAAGATATCAACAGAGATAAAGAAAAAGGGGCTAGGGTTGAGGTCTAGGAGACAGATGGATGGATTGAAGGGCAAAAAATTATGATCAAAGAAGAAAATTTCAGTGTTCAAAATCATAGAGATAGCATAGTTTTGAGTGATGAGGTTGACAAAATGGATATTTTATATCGCTATATATCCATATATAAATATATATTTTATATATGATAAAATAAAAAGGCATATTGATGTATATATTTAAATCTTCAAATACAAAAACAAGAATTGAGTGGAGGTTATAAGCCAAGTACTAGGTTCCTTGACAGGAAAGAAGAGAAAACTGTGGAAGTTGATAGAGCAGGTAGATGGTTCACTGGCTAGAAAATTGGAGTCAGGAAGAATTAAATTCAAATCTAGCCTCAGACCTTAACTAGGTGCATGACCCTGGGGCAAGTCACTTAACCTCTATTTGCTTCAGTTTCTTCATTTTAAAAATGGGGGCAATAACAACATCTATCTCCCAGAGCTGTTGTAAACATGAAATGAAATAATAATCATGAAACATTTAACACAGTGTCTGGCACAGAGTAAATGCTATATAAATGTTAGTTATTATTATTATTATTATTATAAATCATAGCCACAAGAATTCAGGCCCAATGATACCAGCAAATGAATGAGTAGTGATTCCCTGTCACCGAGTGCTACTATCACAGAGGGAAGGAATGGAAATCACAGGGAGGAGCAAGGATTATGTTCACTGCTCCCAGTTTTGTGTGTTGGGGGTGAGGTAAGAAGGGTGTCTGCTATGTGACAGGCACTGTACTAAAGGCTTTTTCCAGATTTCTGTTTGATCCTCATAGCAGTCCTGTGATGGGGGTGCTATTATCATCCCCATTTTTACAGTTGGGGAATGTAGTAGCAAGCACCCTAGCACCCCCAGGATGGCCTGCTAAGACAGGTTGTTTGAACTGCTTTTCTAAAGGAAAGACGACTTTAAAGGGGTCAGTCATCTTATTTTAATTATGATAAGTAGAAAGAAATGAGTATCCAAGAAAGAATCTAACAGACAGGGTTCCAACTGTCTTAACAAAGTCATACTGCCACCTACATACACCGTTGGACTGGGAGGGCACCAACATCTGAGTAGTAGGGGGGCTCTTAACAAACGGCTACTCGGAGCCCTACCCAGGGAATGAAAAGGTCCTTATCATGAGTGAACCCCCAAAGTAAAATACCAACCTTCTAGTATATATACTTTTCAACTAACAGGCTCAGAATCAGAAGGTGCCACAACCTTCTTGACTCAGTGCCTAATTAGCTTAGTACCAAAAGGTGTGCAAGCTTCCCTTTAAACAAGCCTCCCCCTAAGCAAGTTCCTCCCCCACCGGGCTCTATGGGACTCAGGATGTATCACAGCTATGACTGAAATACCTGTGTACCTTCAGACCTGGGAACCATAGTGAAAAGCCATACTGAAAAAAAAACCTTCAAGAATCTGAAGGTCTTAGGGAGTACGAGAAAGACCATCAATGGAAGGACCAAGGATGGAGGGAAATTCTGAATAACTGGGAGGATGAGGGGGGCACAAGGGAGGGGAAGGCAGAGGAGTAAAATACCAAGGAGTGCTGGGACTGAGCTCGAGGAGACCAAGACCACAAGGGAGCATTAGAAGAAGCAAATTTTTCCCCTTGGAAGATTCTAAATAACTGGGATTAGGAGGAACACGAAGGGCAAATCTGCTAGTCATTGGACTGAGAAAGCACTACTCGACCGCGGCCTTTACCTTTCCAGTCTTGTGATGTCTGAGTGACATTTATTAAAAAGTTCTCTTTTGGAATATCAGAAATTTGGGCCTGGTAGTAAACAGTGAGGGCATCAGACTAGAGGTCTGTGTTCTTAGGTGCCAGACTCAAGTAACATGTGGCATGATCTCAACAAGTAAATCCCAAGAAGTCAGGAGATGAAGTGCAGCTCCAAAAAATCCCACTGGTCAAGCATGCTTCTTAGGGAGGTATCACGCCTGCTTTTTGAAAGGCTGGTCCTTGCAGTGCCTGCTTTGGTATCAGGAGCCCCTGATTGGGGGGCACTAGATCTTTGCCTTAGCCTTCAGTATTTGGAGCTCCAAGAATGGTATATGAAACCTTGGTTGGGCAGTATTAATGATTTGTGATTATTTATATAGCATATACTACGTGCCAGGCAGTGTTGAGTGCTTTACAGTTATTGTCTATCCCATTTGGTCCTCACAGCAGCTCCTGGGAGGTAAGTGTTATTATTATCTTTTATTTTTTTACAGATGAGGAAACTGAGGCAGATAGCAGTTAAGTAATTTGCCAACCGTTACAGAACTGCTAAGTGTTTGAAGTAGATTTGAACTCAGGTCTTTCTTATAACCCTGTGATGTGGGTAACAAAACTATCATAATCATCATTTGTAAAATGATGAGATGTCCTTCTCAGAGTCTTCCAAGTCCTTCTTCCTAAGGAAGGCAACCTCTTTTGATTGATGGACAAGGATTGGATAAATCACTGAGTGACTGTCCATGAGCCCATCTCACATCCGCCGCCCACTGGCATTTTCTTGGTATCTCCTCTGTTTCCTTCCTGAACACACCGTTGTTGAATTCTCTCAGACTGGTTAGTTTTCTGTTGTGTGTTTAGTTCTCCTTCTTCATTCTGACACTTTTTTTAAACCTCTAAATTGGAGTGAAGCGGGGGATTCACAACTCACCCAATTCCCTCTAATTTATGCACTTCCTCTTCTTTGCTTCCTTAATTATCTAATTTGTAATATTTCATCTCCCCTCCCTTTCATCTTCTCCAAAACACCCTAGTCAGTTAAAGTCAATATATATTTTTAATTTGGAAGAGACTAATTCAAACAGGCACATGGAGGCTAGCATTCATCAAGGCTGGCGGCTCCAGCTGAGTCACATCCCCAGCCACCAGACCTCCAGCTTCCTTATTCTCCAGCATGAATGATCCAGGAAGGACTGGTGTGCAGGATTCCTGGCTATCTGAGGCCATCCTCTGCCATCCTCAAGAGGCTAACCAGTATGAACAAGGACTCCCCAAGGGCTGGAGCTGTCTCTCCTCCTCAGGCTTAACCAAGAGACTTCTTTAATACAGGGATCAATCACATTTACTTCCTCCGAACAGGAGATGCTAGAGGACATTGTCCTTGTAGGGTGTTCAGGGTGGGCTAGGGATTGACTGAAAGATTTAATTCTCCTCTGATAGAGATGTTTATGGCTAGCACAGGCAAAACTTGATTGGAATTGACTTTAGGAGTAACTGCATTATTTCACAGACCCCCAGATTATCAGGACTGGAAAAGCCATTAGGTTATAGTGCAGCCTGTCACCAATTGTCCAGATTCCCTGTATTATCTCTCTTACACAGGGTCATGCATTCTCTTCCTTAACACAGTCAGCAAAGAGCGACTCATTACTATCTGTATTACTGTGTCATAGCTCTAGTTGTTACGGCATTGTTCCTTATATTGAAACTAAAGGTGCCTCTCTTAGACAGAACCAAGATGGCGAAGGGAAAGAAGGGACTAACCTGAGCTCTCCTACAAATTCCTGCAGATACCTCTAAGGGGTAAATCCAAGCAGATTCTGGAGTGGCAGAATCAACAGGGAAACAGAGTGGAAGATTTACGGCCAAGGACAATCTGGGGGTCAACAGGAAGAATCTGTCACCCGGGGCAGGGAGAGGTGGGCAGAGCACATGGCCTGCACCAGCACAGACTTGACCATAGCAGAGCTGGAGCATATCCCAGTGGACTGAATCACAGGTGGCAGTGGTGATTCCCAGACCTCTCAGTGCAGGACAGGGGTCTGTGGGAATTCAATGAGAGAGAGGCGTGGCCTTGCCGGGGCCTGCCACAGTAGCAGTAGAAGCAACAGGAGCAGCTACCCCTGAGGCTATAAGCCCACAGACTGAATGTATGAAAGTCACCGATTTAAACTTTTGGTTGCCAAGATGGCAGAGTAAACAGTACATGCTCTCACCTCCCCCCACCCCCATTGATCTTGAAAAACCCAGAGAATATTGCCCCAGGAAAAATCTTGGAATAGTGGAGCCAGCCAAAAGGGCACAGCAATCTTGTGGCTCAGTAGGCTAGGGGGAAAAATTCTTGCTGTGACTGAAGGGAACCAGTACAGAACTGGAGGCATCCCAGAAAGTGCAACAAGGCCCACCTCAGTTGGCCAGTGGGAGAACCTGAGCCCCAGGGTGGTGGAGCCAGCAAGCACCAATACCAGGAACCTAGGTGAGCCTTCTCACAGCCAGGGGAATCGGCAAACACCAGCATGGATGGAAATCCACCAATGGCTGAGCCTACTCACGTTCTAGCACAACATTAGGGGAGGAGGAGACCTCCAGCAGCCAGACCACCCCTCCCCCACACTGCAAGTTTCAGTGTTACCCCGAAGAAACACAGAGAGACTGCACCTGACCTTGGCACACATCAGTCAACTACAGCTCACCACCAGGTAAGCTACAGAATTATATACTTTCCACGTGCCAGAACCAGAGGCCACAGCGCACAAAGTCTCCTAGCACCCAGCACAAGAAGCATGGGAAAGGGCCCACTGTGCCCCAGAAGCAGAGATTCACTTTAAAATCCAGGGAAAAAGTAATCACAATGGGTTAAAAGCAAATTAGAAAAGCAAAGACCATAAATGTTTACTACGGAGACAGGGAAGATCAAAATATGAATTCAGAAGAGGACAGCATTGACACTATACCAACATCTGACACCTGAAAAGGGAATATGAACTGGTCTGAAGACTAAAAAGCATTCTTGAAAGAGCTCAAGAAATATTTGAAAAGTCAAATTAGAGAGGTAGAAAAAATTGAATAATTCTTTTAAAAATACTATTGACAAGATGAAAAAAAAAGTCACTGAAGAAAATAACTCCTTAAAAAGTACAATTGGCAAAATGGTTAAGGAGGTTCAAAACCTAACTGGAGAAAATAACTCCCTTGAAAGTAAAACTAGTGAAGTGGAAAAGGAGGAACTAAAACCAATTGAAGAAAATATTTTCTTAAAAATTAGAATTGATCAAGTAGAAGCTAATGACTTTATGAGGCATCAAGAATCATTCAACCAAAATCTAAAGAATGAAAAAATAGAAGAAAGCTTAAAATATCTCATTGGAAAAACAATTGACATAGGAAATAGGTCCAGGAGAGATCATCTAAGAATTACTGGTCTACCAGAAAGTCAGTATGAAAAAAAGAGCCTGAATAGTATCTTCCAAGAAATGGTCAAGGAAAACTGCACCAAGGTCCTAGAACTAGAGGGTAAAATAGTCATCAAAAGAATCCACTGTTCATCTGATGAAAGAGATCCCAAATTGAAAACACCAAGAATACTGTAGCCAAATTTCCAGAATTATTAGCTCAAGGAGAAAATACTGCAAGCAGTCAGAAAGAAATAATTCAAATATCATGAAGTTACAGTCAGGATCACACAGGATCTTGAAACTTTCACATTGAAAGATCAGAGGGATTGGAATATGATATTCTGTAAGGCAAACGAGCTTGGACTACAACTAAGGATCAACTGCCAAGCAAATTTGAGCATAATCTTTCTGGCAAGAAGATGGATATTCAATGAAATAATGGACTTCCAGACCTTCCTGATGAAAATGCCAGAGTTCAATGGAAAATTTGACCTTCAAATACAAGACTCAAAAGAAGTATGAAAAGGTAAATAGGAATAAAAAACAAAACAAAACATGTTATTCAATAAGGGCAAACCATTTACATTCCTACATGGGAGGATGATTAATTATTCATCTTGAGAACTGTATCTTTATTATGACATTTAAAAGGGATATACATAGAGAGTGTAGGTATAAATTAACTGATTTGATAAATAAACTAATTAAGGGGTGCAAAGGAATTTTCATGGGAGAAGAGGGAAGGAGGAGGCAAGAAAGGGTAAATTACTTCACACAAAGATGCACAAAAACATGCTATAGTAGAAGGAAAGAAAGGCAGGAGATGAGCATTGTTTGTACTTTATTCTCATTGGATTTGATTCAAGGAGGGAATAACATGCTAGGTTAAGTATAGAAATCTAAGTTGCCCTACAGGCAATAGTAAGGGAAAGGGAAAAGAAAAGGGAGGGAACTGAGGATTAGAAGGGAGGGAAGAAGTAGTAAGGGAAAAGGGAAAGAAAAGGGAGGAGGGCCAATAGAAGAGAGGGAAGCTTGAGGGAGGCAATAGACAAAAGCAAAACTTTTTTTTTTTCAGTTTTTCTGCTACTTTATTTTTTAATCAAATTTTATGTTTATTTTTAGTTTTACATCATTCATTTTCCACAAGATTTTGAGTAACACATTTTCTCCCCATCTTTTCCCTACCCACCACCCCAAAACAGCGATCTCACTGTATACCCCCTCCCTCAATCTGCTCTCTCCTATATCCTCCCCCAGCCCCCCTCCAACTTTCTGGTAGGACAAGATGGATCTCGTATAGATGTGCCTGTATATCTTATTTCTCAGTTGCATGTAAAAAAAATGATAATATATCTTTTTAAACATTTGATTTTGAAACTTTAAATTCCAGATTCTTTCCCTTCCTCCCTTGTCACCCACCCTTACTGGGAAGGTAAGCAATTGAATATAGGTTGTACATGTGGAGTTATGCAAAACATTTCCATACTGGATATATTGTGAAAGACTGATTATATTTCCCTCCATCCTATCCTGCCCCCCACTTTTCTATTCTCTACTTTGACCCTGTCCAAAAGCAAAACTCTTTTGAGGAGGGGAAGGAAGAAGGGAAAAATAAAAGCATAAATGAGGGGGGGGGATTAGATGGAGAGAAAGACGCAGAGAGTAATCATAACTGTGAATGTGAATGGGATGAACTCTCCCAAAAAACGGAAGTGAATAGCAGAATGGATTAAAAACCATAATCCTACAATATGTTGTTTTCAAGAAACACTCTGAAAAAGGGGGACACACACAGGCTAAAGGTAAAAAGACTAGAGCAGAATATATTATGCTTCAACTGAAGTAAAAAAAAAAGCAGGGGTAGCAATCCTAACCTCTGACAAAGCAAAAGAAAAAATAGATCTAATCAAAAGAGATGAGGAAGGAAAATATATCCTGCTAAAAGGCACCATAGACAATGAAATAATATCACTATTAAACATATATGCACCAAGTGGTATAGCATCCAAATCCTTAGAGGAGAAGTTAAGGGAGTTACTGGAAGAAATAGACAGCAAAACTATACTAGTGGGGGATCTCAGCCTCCCCCTCTCTGAACTTGATAAATATAACCTCAAAATAAACAAGAAAGAAGTTAAGGAGGTGAGTAGAATTTTACAAAAGGTGAATATGGTAGCCCTCTGGAGAAAATTGAATGGGGATAGAAAGAAATATACCTTTTTCTCAGTGGTTCATGGCACATACACAAAAATTGACCATGTACTAGGACATTAAAAACCTCACAATCCAGTGCAGAAAGGCAGAAATATTAAATGCATCCTTTTCAGATCATGATACAATAAAAATTATATGTAATAAAGGGCCATGGAAAGATAAGCTAAAAATTAATTGGAAACTAAATAATCTAATCCTAAAGAATGAGTGAGTTAAACAGCAAATCATAGAACAAATCAATAACTTCATTCAAGAGAATGACAATAATGAGACAACATATCAAAACTTATGGGATGCAGTGAAATCAGTTCTTAGGGAAAGTCTTATATCTCTCAATGTGTTCAAAAATAAAACAGAGAAAGAGGAGATTGATGAATTGGGCATGTAACTGAAGAAGCTAGAAAAAGAACAAATTAAGAATCCTCAATAAAATACCAAATTAGAGATACTGAAAACCAATGGAGGGATTAATAAAATTGAAATTAAGAAAACTACTGAACTAATAAGAGCTGTTTTTTATGAAAATATCAATAAAATTGATAAACCTTTGATTAATTTAATTTTTAAAAAGAGAGAAGAAAATCAATACAGTATCAAAAATGAAAAGAATGAATTCACCACCAATGAAGAAGAAATTAAAACAATAATCAGGAATTATTTTGCCCATTTGTACACCCATAAATTTGACAATATTAATGAAATGGATGAATATTTACAAAAATATAAATTACCCAGATTAACAAAAAAGGAAGTAAAATGCTTAAATAACCCCATCTCAGAAAAAGAATTGAACAAGCTATTAATGAGCTCCCTAGGAAAAAGTCTCCAGGGCCTGATGGATTTACAAGTGAATTCTATCAAATGTTTAAAGAACAATTAATTCTAATATTATATAGACTATTTGAGAAAATTGGCAAAGAAGGAGTTCTACCAAATTCTTTTTATGATGCAAATATAGTACTGATACCTAAACCAGGAAGAGGCAAAACAGAGAAAGAAAATTATAGACCAATTTCCCTAGTGAATATTAATGCAAAAAATTTAAATAAAATATTATCAAAAAGATTACAGCAACTTATCAAGAGAATAATACACTTTGATCAGGTAGGATTTATAACAGGAATGCAGGGCTGGTTCAATATTTGGAAAACTATCAGTATAATTGATCATATCAACAACAAACCTAACCATAACCATATGATTATCGCAATAAATGCAGAATAAGCTTTTGACAAAATACAACACCCATTCCTATTAAAAACACTAGAGAGCACAGGAATAAATAGAGCCTTCTTTAAAATGATAAGTAACATCTACCTAAAACCTTCAGCAAGCATTATATAATCTAGATGCATTTCCCACAAGAATGAGGGTGAAACAAGGATGTCCATTATCATCACTGTAATTCAATATGGTACTAGAAAATGTTAGCTTCAGCAATGAGAAAAAAAAGAAATTGAGGGAATTAGAATAGGCAAAGAAGAAATTAAGTTATCACTCTTTGCAGATTATGTGATGATATACTTAGAGAATCTGAGAGAATCAAGTAAAAAACTACTTGAAATAATAAAAACTTTAGCAAAGTTACAGGATATAAAATAAATCCACGTAAATCATTGACATTCCTATATATTACTAACAATGCCCAATAATAGCAAGAGATGAAAGAGAAATTGCACTTAAAGTTTCTGTAGACATTATAAAATATTTGGGAGTCTACCTGCCAAAACAAACCCAGGAACTATATGAACACAATTACAAAACACTTTTCACACAAATAAAGTCAGATCTAAATAACTGGAAAAACATCAGTTGCTTGTGAATAGGCCAAGCAAATATAATAAAAATGAAAATGCTGCCTAAATTAATTTACTTATTCAGTGCCATACCAATCAAACTACCAAAAATTTTATAGAGCTAGAAAAAATAATATCAAAATTCATCTGGAGAATATCAAGGGAATTAATGAAAAGAAATGCTAGGGAAGGCTGCCTAGACATGCCAGATCTTAAATTGTATTATAAAGCAGCAATCATCAAAACTACTTGGTACTGCCTAAGAAATAGATGGGTAAATTAGTGAAATAGATTATGTAAACAAGACACAGTAGTCAATGATTATAACAGCCTACTGTTTGATAAACCCAAAGCAATCATCAAAACAACTTGGTACTGGCTAAGAGATAGAGGGGTAAATTAGTGAAATAGATTATGTACACAAGACACAATAGTCAATGATTATAACAGCCTACTGTTTGATAAACCCAAAGACCCCCGTTTTGGGGATAAGAACTCACTATTTGACAAAAACTGCTGGGAAAACTATGAAATAGTGTGACAGAAACTGGGCATAGACCAATGTTTGATACTATATACGAAAATGAAGTCCAAATGGGTACACTATCTAGGTATAAAGGCTAATACTGCCATTAAGTGGAGCTTGGACAGGGATCTATTGTGGTTCAATCTATGAGCTTCAGAGTGAACTGAGTTTAAGGTTTTGTGAAAGAAGAAAAAAAGATAGAAAGGTAGAAAGAAAGAAACACACAAACAAATGTAGAAAGAAAGAAAGAAAGAAAGAAAAAGGAAGGAAGAAAGAGAGAGATAAAGAAAGAGAGAAAGAAAGAGAGAAAGAAAGAAAGAAAGAAAGAAAGAAAGAAAGAAAGAAAGAAAGAAAGAAAGAAAGAAAGAAAGAAAGAAAAAGAAAAAAAGAAAGAAAGAACTTTATATTGGTAACATGACAAAACAGGAAAATGATAAATGGTGGAGAAGGTGTGGGGAAGTTGGAACACTAATTCAATATTGGTGGAGCTCTGAGCTGATCCAACCATCCTGGAGAGCAATTTGGAACTATGCCCAAAAGGCTATAAAAATGTGCATACTCTTTGAACCAGCAATATAGCTTCTAGGACTCTACCCCAAAGAAATTATAAAAATGGGAAAAGGACCCACATGTTGTGATAGTAATGGCATTTAAAGATTCCCCTGTATTGGCTTGGTTTTTGGTTTGATTGTGTTAAAACCCAGAGCTTGTTAATCCCACTTGTGGGATGGACTTGTTGACTTGAAAAGAGAGGGCTGGACTGGGAGGAGCTGGTGATGTAGATTGGGAGAGACACAAGAGAGAGGCAGAAGAACTTTTTGGAAGCAGCACCCTTTTGGAGGCAGAGAGAGACTGAGAGGATTGCTGAGGCCCACTTTGAATTGCCCTGGACTTTTGAGACCTGCCCCCAGAGCTGCCAAGGATTGAGGAGACATGGCTGTTTTGCTGGTACTTTGTCTGTCTGTTTTGATGTTGTTTTGCCAGGTTTGTCCACTGGTGAAAGACAGTCCTGTTGTTGCAGAAGTTCTGGAACCTGGCTGTTGGTTAAGAGCTACTGAGACTGTTCTGCAGACAGAGAGTGAATACCGTCCACTGGTGAAGGACAGTGCTGTTGTTGCAGGAGTCTGGGAACCTTTCTGTTGGTTCAGAAGCCCTGAAGAAGGATTTTCTTGTTGTATGTTTACAGAAATCCTGGGAGAGGGTTTTGCTAATGTTTTCAGGAGTCCTAGGACTGTTCTGCAGACAGAGGATGAATTAATGAAGAGACTGGCAATGTATCTTGTGGCCTTGCTAAGCTTTGTCTCCCCAGGAACAAAGATTGCTGAGAACTTGCCTCTGTCAAGATGAAGAAAAGACCTCCATCTGGGTATTAAGTGCTGTGCTTAAACTTGTTGTTACTCTGGGGTAGATTCAATTGTGATCCAGGGGTGGGGAACTTTTGACCTTTTTGTGTTCTATGATTGAACAAATGAATGTACTTTACTTATGATTTGGAAACTAATCTCCATTTGAGAAGAGGGGTTTTGTGGTGGACTAAATGAAGGTACAGCCTAGGGGTGTAGTATTTAAAAGAGGGACTTTGTAATTGATTGAATGAATGTAAGGTCCTGGGGTGGGGTAGTACTTGGAGATTATTTAATAACACTTAGTAAATGCTGTATTTTGAATGATGTCATATTTTGATCTTCTCCGTTGTTAATTTGTCACAGAATAAAATGGGGAGCACCTATGCTGGTATTTTGAACCTTGGGAAGTTGCCTTTGCTTGGCATTACATTACATTGAAGTGTTCTGTGATTTGATCTGGATTCTGGGGAGCCATTGTCCAGAGGCCCCTGGCTTTTAAACCCAGATGTTGTTTGGTATGGATGTAATGGTTGCACAGTTTGGAAAACTGTGTACTTGATCTGTTTTTCTGTCTTGATAATTCTGTCTGTATATTCTGAAGTTCGGGGTGCTGACCTCTTTCCCCTTAACTAGGTAAATGATACATGTTTGACTGAGTAAAGTAAGCTTGTTAACCCATTTTGAGTTGCTTTCCTTTATCAAAGCAGATCCAAGAACCTGTGTTGGTAGACACCCTGGGGATGCTGGGGTGCTTGCTGCTACACATGTACAAAAATATTTATAGCAGCTCTTTTTTTGTGGTGGTCAAGAACTGGAAAGTGAGGGGATGCCCATCAATTGGGGAATGGCTGAACAAGTTGTAGTATATGAATGTAATGGAATACTATTGTTCTATAAGAAATGGTGGACAGGAAAACTTCAGAAAATCCTGGAAATATTTATATGAACCGAGGATGAGTGAAGTGAGCAGAACCAGGAGAACAGTGTTCACAGAAAGAGCCACAATGAGTAATGACTGATTTTGATAGACTTCTCAGCAATTCAGGGACTTGAAACAATTCCAAATGACCCATGATGGAAAATGTCATCTATATCCTGAGAAAGAACTATGGAGTTGGAATGCAGAGCAAAGCAGACTATTTTCTTTTTTATTTTATTTCTCATGGTTTCTCTCATTCATCGCAACATGACTAATGTGAAAATGTGTTTAATAAGAATGTATGTGTAAAGCCTGTATTAGATTGCATGCTGTCTTGGGGAAGGAGTGGCGAGGGAGGGAAAGAAAATTTAAAACTCATGGAAGTGAATGTTGAAAACAAAAAATAAATAAATTGAAAACTATAAAAATAAATAAATAAATAAGCCTCTCTCCCTTCTTCCTACCTTCTCTGCCCCTTCAATTTACCCACACTACTTCTAATTTTACCCCCTGTGATTATAGAAAATAAATCTAATACTTCTGGGCTGTGATATTTCTATGGATATTTGAAGCCAGGGTGGATGTTTCCTCTATCATCTTCCTGTTTCCAGGGTCTGTTTTTTTTTTTTTTAAACCATGGCGTGGTCTCTAGTCCTCTCTATCACTGTGATTAAACCTCTCTATGTGAGCTCAAATCACTTCATATGAGTCTTCCCATGGTTCTCAGAATTCTTCATGCTTTATTGATCACTTCCTATAGCTCTACAATATTCCATCACATTCTTGAGCCATGATTTGTTTAGTCATTCCCCATTTTGAGGAGCCTACATGATTTCCGGTTCTTTTCTGGAAATGCTAAATCACTATTCAGCAACAAATGCTGAAATTCCTGTTTCTATGTAAATGCAAATTTTCTTTATATCTTTGGCCTCCTTGACTCATATTCCTAGTAAATGGATCTCCAGGTCAAAAGATATGGATATTTTAGTCACTTTTTTAAAGTATAATTACAATTTTTTTTCTTTTTCAGAATGGTCAGACCAATATATAGATCTATCAACAGTATATCTGTATTCCTGTCTTCCCAAAGATTCTCCAACAAAATCCCGGCTTTGTTACTTTCTAGCTGGGTGTGTTAGGCAAGTCACTTTTCCTTTCTGAGACTCAGTTTCCTTGTAAAATGAGGAGACTGGATTAGATGACCTCAGTGGCCCCTTCCAGGTCTTAATCTATGATCCTTTGTCCCTTTATCCTTCCATTGCTTAAGTGTTAGTGAATGGTTCTTGGTCTTACATATTTCCCTTAATTCCTCATAGATCTTGGCCATCAGACTCTATCAGAGACACTTGCTGGAAAGATTTTGTTTTTCTCCAGGCAACAGTTTATCAGCTTAAGGAAAAAGTAGCTGTGGGGTACAGTGGATAGAGAACTGACCTGGAATCAGGAAAAATTGAGTTCAATCTTTGACTCAAATAGTTACTAGCTATATTACCCTGGACAAGACACTTAACCTGTGCTTGCCTCAGTTCCTTCATCTGTAAATAGGGATAATAGTATTTACCTCCCAGGGTTAATATGAGGATCAAATGAGATCTGTCTAAAGGCACTTCACAAACCTTAAAGGACTCTATAAATGCTATCTGTTATTATTTTTAGTGATTGTAAAGCCAAACAGGAGCAGCTTTTCAGAGGACTGCTACTGTGAATAGCTTCAAGGTTCTGATTACATAGTATAATGAACTCTATTTATTCAGCATTAAACTAAGACAAAACATTCATAGAAATCAAAGTACCGCATTCACAATATTATAGCATAACAAGTTACCACTAAAGTGGCTACATAGTTTTCACCAAAGTGATCACCTAGTTTTAAACAAAGTACAATCATTTAGTGAGTCCTTAACTCAATTATCTTTAAGAAGAAAGCCTCCTTAAGGGAAACAAAGTACAAAGGTCAGAGTTCCTCACCCCTAGGTCACATTGTCTTAATCCCTCAGTCAAAAAGTCTTCTTTCTTCTTAATTGGAGATTGTTTTCCAATCATCCTTAATTTAATCATCCTGAGGAGATATGGGATACAGGGTACAAAGTCCTCCTACCCCTAGGCCACAGCAAATCATGATCCTCTCAGTTTTCATTAAATACTCAAGGAGAAGTCTTTTCATCTTGACTTGAGGCTGGCCCTCAGATTCCATGGTTCCTCTTCCATGGGTCCAGCTCCTATCTGAATCCACCCAACTGTCACCTGGGTTAAAAGGCAGGAAGTTCCCAACTCCTTGTCCAGCTCCTTGTCCAGTTCCTGTTCCAGATTGAAGCTCACAGTGTCCAGTCCACCTCAAGTAAGTCCTTCACAGTTTCTGTTCCTGGGAAGACAAAACTAAACAAAGCCACAATAACATTGCTGGGACCATCATCAATCCACTATCTGCCTGTGAAATCAACACAGACCCACCAACAAGGTCTGAGAATTCAACACAAATCATTAGTATACAAATCAACAAAGACCCACAAACAAGGTCCAAGAGGTCAATACAAATCATCAGTAAAGTCCCAGGACCTCCAAAACCCTCCTCCAGGACTTCTGTAAACAGACAAACCTAAAGTCCTTTTTCAGGGCTTCCAGTAAGGTCCCAGGGCTTCTCTACAAAGCATCACAAACAAACATCAATACAGAAAGAACAGATAAACATAGAGTGCTGGGATACCATAAGCTTTCTCCTTCTCAACTCTGACACCACATGAGTTCTCTTCTCAGTTCTTTTCAGTTCTCAGTTCTTCTCTCTTCTCAGTTCTGCTCTCTCCAGCCTGGGCCTCTCCTTATATATGGTCATTAGCTCTTCCCCTTCCTGTTGCATCAACAATAAGAGTTCACAAGTTCTAGGGTTCACAAGTTGTGGGGTTCACAAGTTCTGCTTCTCAACAAAGACTTGATACAATCATGGGCAAGAACTGAAACAAGGTGTCAACTAAATAGCTGAAACAAGGTGTTAACTACTTCTTTGCTTGCCATTACAGTGATGTAAACTTTACTGGTTTTGTTCTCAAAAAAGCTTCTCAGTTCATGCGATTGAACTTATTTATTATATCTTTTGCAGTCTCCTTTATTCCTTGTTTGGTCAAGAATTTTTCTCTTTTCCCAGATCCACCCTTCTCCCCCAGTGATAATTGTGGATGCTACTTCCATTCATTTTCCTCTATTTTAAAATGGTGGGAATGTTTATATTTAAGTTGAACATTTATTTATTCAGAACTTATTGTGATTGAAGCTACTAGTTTATTTTTTGTTAATCTGTCCTCTGGTTTTCCTGGGACTTCTTATCAAATGGGAAATCCTTCCTTAAGTAGTTTATGTTTCATTAAATATGAAGTTATTGAGTTAGACTGTCTCTGATTCCTGATTATCTAGTCTGTTTCACTGATGTACTTTTCCACTTTTTAATCAGAACCAAATGAATTGGATAATTATTGCTTTTGTTTGAGGCCTGGAAGTGCTGCTTCTCCTTTATTTCTACTTTTTGTTCTTTATTTCCCTTTAAACTCTAGATTTTTTTCTCTTTCAAGTGAATCTTGTGATTATTGTGTTTAGCTCTTTTAAATACCCCCTTAGTAGTCTGATAGGTATACCACTAAATCTACAAATTAATTTAGGCAGTATAGTCATTTTTATTTTGTTGGCACAACCCAACCATGCCCAATGGATTTCTCTACAATTAAGTATTTTTAAGAAATTGTTTCTGAGTCTTGGAGGAAGAGAGGGATTCTATGAGGAAGAGAAGAGGAGAGAGATGATTTGTGCAAAGGAATATCGATGAGAGATATAGTGTCACATGTAAGGAATTGAGAGGATAATTTGACTAGACAGTTGACCATTACGGTGTTAGAGGGGGAGAAAGTTGCTATTAATGTTTTTTGCTTTTAAATCACCTAAATTTTCTCCTGAATCCCTCCCCTACCTTCTGTTTATTTTTTAAAATCTGAACCCAGCTGATATTTCCAACCTCATTGTACATTACGCCCCTCCTTTACCTGTCTACTTAAAGTGTTTATGCAATATCAGTTAGTATCGACAGACTAACTAAATAGGCTTTTTATTGCTGTCATAATCTGAGATATAAACATTCTTCATCCACTTTTTTTTCCTCTGTGAACTGCTAGCTCAATTTGCTTTGAGTGGCTATGGATCTCAGTGAGAAACTCCCATGGGATTGAGTGGGCGTCCCAGCTCTATCATCACAGTCATCACAAAGCTAAAGCAAATAAGAACTTACTATTTTTATTGCTTTACCAATTGGTAGAATGAATAGAACCTTAAAGATGCTCCTCTGCCTACATATTTCATATGTCTATGGTAAGACCAATCAATCAATCACATGCAGAATGAGATAGATGTTTTTTGTACATGGGCAACATGAGGATTTGTTTTGATTGACTATACATATTTGTTCTGACAGTTTTCTTTTAGATTTTGCTTTTCTTTTTTCAATAGGTGGGGTGAGGGGTGAGAGGAAGGAGGGAGAGAAAATAAATGCTTGTTAATTGAAAAAAATTACCAAGAAAAAAGATTACATAAGGTTATTTCTTTAATGACTCCAACCATAAAGATACTTTTATTGAATGAGTCTCTTACATTCAATCACCAATGTCATAGAAGATAACGTGCTCTGAGCCCAAACAAATTAATTAGATGTGGGATGTGTGTGTGTGTATGTGTGTGTGTTTTCTCCTTCTGCTGTGGAGAGCCTGTATTTCTTTACATTAGAGTATAAGCTAGAGTATAAGCTCAGGAAAGGCAGAGATAAGTTCCCTTTTGTCTATATACACCTAGTGCCTAGCATTGTGCCACCATGCCCCTAATAAGTGCACAATAAATGTTTGTTTAATTTAATTGAAAACTGTGCCAGTAGAATATATGCTGTGACAGAGACCACCAACATGGCAAGGATTTTCATACAGGCTTAGTGACAATCTGTTGTCCTTTTAATAGCTTCTACCTCCCAGGGTTGTTATGAGGATCAAATGAGATAATAATTGTAAAGCACTTAGCACAGTGCCAGGCACACAGGAGGCTGCTGTTTCCTTCCTTTGAGGACCAGCCAAATCAGCCCAGAGAAGTCAATTATTGAAGGCTTATTTCTGGAGGACGATTTTTTTTTTCAGCCGCTACAAGTCACAAAGATGGTTCGCTAATATGTAAATAGAATGCCCCCATGTAGTGAGTAACTGATAGAACCTGGGATCCTGGAAGTCTTAGTGTGTCATTTCTAGCATTATTACACAATAAAAACAGATATGCTTCAGTCACCAAAGAGATCGAAATAGTAGCTCCCATTCTGACAGAGCTTTAAGATTTATAAAGAACAATCATTCTGTGAGGGAATAAATTTCTCCCCATTTTACAGATATGGAAAATGGAGGCTCAGGGAGGTGTGATGACTTCCATTCTTTCATTCATTCTTGAAGCATTTATTAAGTACCTACTGAAGAAATAAACTGAACAATCCCCACACTTGAGGAACTTATACTTGCTTAGGGCATGTGAGCAATGCTTTTGGAGTTAGAGAATCTGGGTTCAACTTCTACCTCTGATCCTTACTTCCCTGGACTTCAGTTTCCTCATCTGTAAAATAGAAAGGTTGGACTAGATGGACTCTGAGGTCCCATTCTACTCTAGATTTGTGATATTTAATAAATATAGCAAACAAATAAAGTAAATACAACACTGCTTTCCTAAGGTCACAGAATGAGTCATTGTGGGACTGGGACAAATGCCTTTGGCTAGCTTCCCTTTGGTCACAGGGAGGGCAGAAGGAAGTAGCCCTTGTCTTTTCTCCTCTCCCTCCCCCACAGCCCTGATCTCTCAAAGCACCAAGACACAGCACCTGATAGCTTTGGAACGTCAAAGGGACTTTCAGGCCTTGGTCCATGAAGAATGATTTCGAAAAGTTTCCAAAAGAGAAAAAAAGAAAGCCCTGAGTCCGGAACCCTTTACTTCCCCTGCATAGGAACAAAGCCTTTTCAGGAGGCTCTGGGAAAATAAACCCTCTTTCATAGCTCAGCTCTGAATCCTGTAGGATTCTCAGAATAGAGGCAGTGTGGCTTAATGGAAAGAACACTGGACTGTGAGTCAGGAAATCTCGATTCCAGTCTTGGTCCTGTCCTTGAATGTCTATGTGTCCATAGGCAAGGTTGGGTTAAATTAAAGATTCTTAATTTGGGATCCATGAACTTAGTCTTTAAAAACTTTTGATACAATGTAATTGATTTCCTTCACAATCCTTTGTATTATTATTTCATGCATTTAAAAACATTATTATGGGAAGGAGTTTATTGGCTTCCCCAGGTGATCAAAGGGGTTCAGGACTCAAGAAAGGTTAAGAACCCCTGGTTAGATGGTCTGTAAAGTCCCTTTCAGCTCTGAGATTCAAGAGTTCTAGGAAATGTTGCAAAAAATGCTGCAGAAAGAATTATGCAATGTCCTAGAGCTAGTCTAGTTCCATTCCCAAATGGGCCTATCTAGTCCTTGTCACAGACTGAGGCTTGACCCTAACTATAGCATGAATCCTAACCCTGGTCACAAACTCAGTCCTGACCCTGGTCAATGCCTATGGCCTGCCTTGAGTCCCAGATTCATCCATAGCCCTAACCCCATCCGTGCCTCCCAAACCAGTGACCTGGGTCATGAAGGAGCTTGGGTCAGGGACAGTGGATGCCTCAGAACTGCTCCATTCCTCTCACCTCCCCACCTACAAACTCAGAACCCACAACCTCCCACTGTGGGGTGAGGGGCAGTCATGTTGTTTACAGAGCAGGGTTGCTTGCTGTTGTGTGGTTGTACCTGCCGTGAATGTTTGTAAATGAGGGTGAGAATCACACCCCCTCTGCCCCTTGCTCCCAGAGTGGGTGGCCCAGAGATGTGGGTCGGGAAACAGGGACAGGGCTTGTATAACTCCTTCCCCCGTGGGCCTGACCCCATTAGCAGTACGCATCTTTGAGAGGTCTGCAGGCCCCAGATTTAGATGGCGTGAAGAACAGCCCCTCCTGAATCCTAATAAATGCATCAATCCATTCCCACCTCCCCCAAAATGAACCCAGAGCATGGAAAAATTTTCTTTTCCTTCCCCCAGGACAACTAGATGACAAATGCTCTGGATTAAAGGGATGATTTACAATGTAGTAGGAAGTACCCTGGACCTTGGTTTGAATCTCAGCTTTGATACTTACTAGGTGTATGATCTTGGGAAAATCTCTTTACCATCCCATGCCTAAACGCCCATTTTATCTGTAAAATGAGGTGGTCTCCAAAATGATCTCTAAGTTCCTTTCTGCTGTGACATTCTATGATTCTATGATACTGGGGCCAGGTAAGATGGGCAGAGCCTGTGGAAACTTTTCTGGGCTGAGAAGTAGGTTTAAGGGGACCTAGGAAGAATGGGGAGACAGCTAAGTCATTTCCCTGATGGCAGGGTCAGTCTCCTTTCCCCTCTGGTCTCTACTTCCCTGTCTGTCACACTAGTCTCTTCCCTCACTGACCAGCCCCCCAACCACCACTTCTTTGCCCTTTGTTTCCTTAGGGTTAATGTCTTCAAGTCCACAAGGTCCATGTGAAGTTTTACCTGCTGGAAAGTTTCTCTTTTCTTGTTTTTAGGCATTTTTAAAGATGTCTTTCTAGGCTTTTTCTCCAAGGGCTCCCTGAGGAGTAAAGCTATGTCTTCCCTTCAGACTAAAGTCTTTCTGAAATCAGGGTTTGAATTTCTCCACAGACCAGGGGATCCCCAAAGGTAGGGGCCATGTCTACTCTCTTCCTTCAATAATTTACTTCTAGTTCTCTGTTTCTCCATGGCATGACCCAAGGCCATGGGTGGTAACTATAGAAGTGACCCAGAAAGCCAGCAGTCCAAAGTCAGCATTTTTTTCCCCACGATGTAGGCTCCTAAGATAACTAAAATTGGGTGGTGGTGTTATTTAGTCATTTGAGTCATGTTCAGTTCTTCATGACGCCTTTTAGGGTTTTCTTGGCAGACACACTAGAATGGTTTGCCATTTTCTTCTCCAGCTCCTTTTACAGATGAGGAAACTGAGGCAAATAAGGTAAGTGACCTACCCAGCGTTTCACAGCCAAGTAATTAATTTTCTGAGACCAGCTTTGAACTTACATCTTCCTGAATCCAGACTTGGTGCTCTATTCACTGCACCACCTAGATGCCCTAAAACTGGGTAGCAGAAACCTATGAAAAGCAGAAGTTAAGGACCCAAAAGAAATGGACTCATCTTCCTTGCCTTCATTCTATCTCCCATCTGGGCAGTGTCCACAGGATTCCTGGTCTGGGGGGAGCCACAGGACCTTTGCTTCAGAGGTGCCAAGCCTCTCAGAGCCTTGGTGAATGGGTAAGGCTAGACAAAGAGCTCCCCCAGAGGAGCCTTTACCCTAAAGGAGAAGGGTGGAAGTAGCCATGACGCACTCAATTGCCTGGATAATCATGCCCATAACATTAACTCCTGCTGGAGTTATTCATTGATTTGCCTATTCATTCACTGACACAACCAAACATTAATTTATTCAATCAGTCATTCCATCATTAAATCATCCTGTAAGTTAAACTTTCATTATAAGGTCTCTTCCAGCTTTATATCTATAATCCTAATAGACATTGGGTCATAGAAATGATCAATCCAACCTCTTCATTTCAGATTAGGAAACTTAGGCCCAGAGTGCCTGAAGATGGATTTGAAGTCCAATCTTCTTGTCTCTGGGTCTAGCATTCTACTTATTGGGCACCTAACTACCTCTACAGCTGGGAGGGACCAAGGGTACCATCTTGTCCAATCCTCTCATTTCATAGATGAGGAAAGGAAGTCTCAAAAGGGTCAAGTGACTTGTCCCAGAGTCTCAAAGTTAGGAAGTACATGAAGTGGGATTGGATCCATAGTGACATAATGAGAAGACTTTTGGAACTTAAGTAGCTCTGATACAATGCATGTGACTTTGATCATACAAGCTCTTTGGTCCTCAGTTTCCCCATCTGTAAAATGATGGAGTTGAACTAGGTGGTCTCTGAGGTCTCTCCCAGCTCTAAATCTATGATTTCATGACACCATATACTCTATCCATACCCTCTAGGGACCCTTTCAGTTTTAGTATTTCATTATTCCAACTAGATTTCTATGTCTCTATGAGCATGAGAATAGTTAATAGCACACTTCATAGTGCTTCGTGGCTATAGGGCCTAGGATTATGGAAGTCAATATGGAAAGGACCTTGGAGTCTATCTAGTCTATCCTTCTGTTTTTACAGAGGAGCAGAGAGGTTAAATGACCTCATCCCATCTAATTCTCACATCAGTCTGGTGAGGGAGGTAAGATAAGTATCATTACCCCCATTTTACAAATGAGAAAACTGAGGCTCAGAAAGGCTAATTGAATTGCCATAGACACACAGCTAGTAAGTGTTGGAACCTGGTCTCAAGCATAGTTTTTCTGACTCTAAATCCAAAGCCCTTGCCACTATAACAAGACCTTGCTCACACTACAGGGATGCTGAACCAATAAGGGGAACAGGTTTTGTCCTCATCTAATATGACATTTCTCCCCTCCCCAAACCCGGACCTTTCCTAACCTTGTGCTTTCCTTTTCCCTGGTTTGAATAACCATGAAAACTTCCAAGCATTTTTCTTAGAAGGAGTGTACTTGGCTTGAACTGAAGACAGAATTTTGGAGGCCGGGGTAGCACAGTGAGTAAGAGCACCAGCCCCAGAGTCGGGATAACCTGGGATCAAATCCAGGCTCAGACACTTAGCACCCACCCAGAAACACCTGGCCATGTAACCTTGAGCAAGTTACTTAACCCCAATTGCTTTAAAAAAAAAAAAAGAATTTTGGAGGCCCTTGTTACAACCACCTTGCATTATGAAAAGTCACAATGGTGTAGGGGATTTGTCCTGACCTTGTAGTCAGAGATCTGAATCTAGATCTGAAATCTGGTTTTGACACTTGCTGGTGTTCTTGGAGGTCTAGCACTTCCACTTACTTGTTGTGTGATCTTGGGCAAGTTCCCTCTGCTCTGGGAGCCTTTGCTTCCTAATCTGTAAAATGGGGGTAGTCATCCATGGTCTACTCATCTCACAAGGTTATAATGATGGAAGCTCTTTGTAATTTTTAATCCCCTGTAGAAATGGGAGTTATTCTTTGAATTATATGGGCATGTACCTGGTATCTTGATTGGTTGTAAGGCTAGAGGGCAAGGAGTATGTCTTAATATATGTTGGGACTGCCAGCATATAGGATAAAACCACCATCCATATCATAGGAGAACTCAGTAGATGGTCATAGATTGATGAGAGGATTATTTTCACCATATATGTACACATATACATGTATACATGCATATGCTCACATACATATGTGTGTTATACAGGGTGAAGTTAAGCTTTAATAGCTTAAAAGTGTACTAAGACTTCTGGGACATATGTATATACACAGAGAAATATACATATATGTATGTATATCCACATGCATACATACATATGTGTGGCAATGGCAGTGGTATATATACCTACATATTAGTGTATATACACACATATGCATATAAACATGTGTGGATATATACATATATAAACAATTGTGTTTCATATATAATGTATACACATGTATATTGTATATACATTATGCAATATAATAAATGTGTAATAAATTTTATCTATATACATGTTGCATATAATATATAGTGTATATATACTATATTATATGTATATTTGTATATGTTAATATCTATACAGATATCTATTCATACACACAATGTAGGTGTATATACAGATGCAGAGGGTATTCCCAAGTCTCAGTGCACTAGACTTCAGAGACATCCTGCATAATATACTAATATAATGTAACATACTCTAACATAACACAACACAACACAATACAACATAGTACCATATCAAACCCCAACATAACACAACACAAAATAACATGGCAAGACATGACATTATGCCATGACGTGGCACAATGCAATAGGACCCGTTATGATATGTGTGACCTGACATAACCTGACATATGACACAACACAACGTAACATGGCATGATGCAGCAAATATTACGTAACGTATGATATGATACCTTTGCCTGGGCAGTACTCTGCAGAGGCTTTGTTTTACATGCACAGAAATGTAATTTGCAGGATAATCATTTCAGACATGGAAAGAACCTGCTAGTCCAGCCCTCTCATTTTACAGTTGAGAAAACTGAGTTTCAAAGACTCCAAAGTGGCATGCCCAGTGTCACATAGTTCAGAAATGGCTCAGGCAGGATGTGATGACAGGTTATGCACATTCCAAGTCCAACACTCTCCCCACTCTGCTGTTATCTCATAGGTGAACTTCAGTGTCATTGTCCAGGAATTGAAACCCAGATCAGTTGGCTAGAAGGCGGTTATACTGATTACTACATTATGCCTTTTGCTTCAAGAAGCCGATCTAAGTTGTGGGACATTGAATGTCACTAGATTCTAAGCTTCAGTTTTCCAGTCAAAGATTAGAGGATGAGACTATTATGGTCTCCAAATCTTATGGTCCTATGATACTATGACCACAATGGACACCCATTTGAGCTGTGTGTATTTGTGCGTGTATAAGAAAAGGAGACAGAGGAAGTACCTCCATACTAATATAATTATATATATAGTTGGATGATTTCCCCCGAGTCAACTGGGCCCATCCTCAGAAGACTGACCAGGCCATGGAGGCCAGTGTTGGGGAACCTTAGGTCATACTGACTTCCTCTCCTGCCTGAGTCACAGAATATTTTCTCCTTTCCCTTCTCCCCAGCTTTTCCCTGTGCCCTGATATAAGCCTACTCTTCCAGGGGACTCTCAGTCCTTTCTAGCTGAAACTGCATCACCCAAGTCTGACCTGGGTGATACTGCATGTTACCAAGGCAACTGGGCCAGCTGTGGACCTCCATGTCTCAGTGGGCACAGACCAGACCAAGCAAGTGGTTATATTTAGCCTCTTTTTCTCTCCTCTACTTGCTGCTCAGAAGAGAAGGGAAAGGAAAAAAAAAACCTCACAGCCACCCACATTGTTAAACCCCACCCACAGCTTCTGACTCCAAATCATAGAAAAGGAGGCAGGGTGAATGTGCCTTGGATGGGGACTGAGCAGAGCCAGGTTTAAGTCTTAACTCTGATACGTATAGCTGTGGGATGCTACTTACTTCCTATCACTTTTCTGAGCGGTTTCCTCACCCATAAAATGGAAATAATATCAATTACTCTACTTCCCGCATCAGGTTGTGGTGAGAAAAGTATATTATAATCCCGCTAACATGATAGAAATAGACACCATTACTGATAAACAGAGAACAAAAGCTGCCTCTTGACCAAGCAAAAAAGTTGAACAAATTTGCTCTCCTGGAATTCTAAACCTGCAGACTTTCCCCCTTTCGGTCAATCAAAACTCAGCATTTTCTGAGCTTATTAGGGTGGACATGATTGCGCTGGATTATGTAGAGGAGGAGACCAGGGAAAGAGAACTCAGAGAGGTTCCAGTCTAGTCGGGACAGGGCTATATGGAAGCAGCATGTCATAATGATGAGAACTCTGAACAGGTGGACAAGAGACCAAGAGTCAAGTCTTGGCTCTCCTAATAATTTACTGTATGATTTGGGGGTAGTCACTTAACTTTGGTTTCTTTTTTACTGTAAATGAAGGACGAAAGTTAAACAAGATCATCTCAAAGGGCACTTTTGTCTCTGGTATTCTATATTGTATGTTCTAAGGTCTACTTTGATCACTGATATTCTAGGTTCTAGGTTCCAACCCTCTTCCAGTTCTGACTGTCTAGCTTCTAAGGTCCTCCTTTCCAGTTCTGATATTCTAAGTTGTAATGTCCCTTTCTGTTCTAACGTTCTAGGTTCTGGGTTCTAACTCTAACACTTTAGATTCCCTATCCTGAGGGTTGTCTCCAAGTATCATTTCTTCATAAATGGTGATGTTGTGCCCAAGTATCAGAAGGGTTGTCAAGTGGAATCAATCAATCAACAAACATTTATTAAGCATTGACTATATGTCAAGCACTGTGTTAGGTGCTGAGGACACAAATACAAAGAATGCAACAGGCCCCTGGCTTCCGAGGGGTCCCGGCTGGCGGTGCGCCCGCCCCCCACGGCCGGAGCCCCTGGCCAAGCCCCCCGCGCAGCTGCTGCCCCTGCTGCCCACCCGCCCCACGTTTTTGCGCCGCCTCGCCCTGCCAACCGCCACTTGCCCGGCGCTCCCGCGCCTGCCCCAGGAACCCTTCCCTGTGGCCGCCCACCCCACGGACCACCACCCCCTGCCCGCCTTCCCCAGCGGCGCCCCCCACTTCCCATCCCTGCCGACGCCCCACTTCTTCCTGTCCCCACCCAGCTCCTGGCCTGAGCGGGTGGCTCTGCAGAAACATAGTCCCTGAGCAGCTGGAGCTCCTGCCCTCCCCCCTCCAGTTGAGCCCTGAGTACCACTGGCCTTGTCTTGCAGATACCTGGACGAGTGGTGCTTTGCAGCCCTTTAATGGGCTTTTGAAGCTAATGATCAGTCCCTCAGTCCTGTGTTGCAGACAGGTGGCTGGCTGCTTCGCCTCTAGCCAGCTCTCTGGCCTCTGCCTATGACCTCTGTGTCTCCCAAAGGGGTAGACTCCCACTTCTGGGGAAGAGGCACAGCAGATGAATCCAGACCAAGTGATCAGTCAGGAGTTTGGCTTTTCTGGAAGAAAAAAGAACCTGCCTTTAAGGTGACTGAGCCAGAAGATCTAGAGGAAAGAAGTTTGGAACCCCTGCTTTCTATCCCCTAACTGGGGATGGCAGCTGCCCCTCTGCTGGATGTTCCTGAGTTATTTGTTCCACTCCAAATCCTCTCCTTCCTAAGCAGATGCTGACCATGGCTTCTTTTAGCCAGACCCCTGGTCTTAGTGAAGCTTTATACCCCATCTTGAGCCAGAAATTCTGAGCAGCAGCTACTCAGACCCAGAAAGTTGGGACTGTCTTATTTATTCCTTGTCTGTGTGTCTACCCCACCTGCAGGAGCTGAATCTGATTTCTGGCTCCCAGTGGCACAGAACAGAAATTCAAACCAATGTGAAACCAGCCTCTTAGTTCCTCACTCTTGGAACAAAACGGAGTTGGTCCAGTTTGTAAAATCCACTGGGGGAGTTTTGTTTACTAGCTAACCCAGGTGAAGAGGTGGGACTGGGAAGAGAAGGACTGAGGTCAAAGGTCAGACTAACTGAAACTCTTTAGGAAAAGAAAAGCCTACTCAGTGAAGAATTTGAGGGAATCAGTTTACTCATTTTCTGAGGCCCCTTAGGCAAGGTAGTGTTAATGAAATCAACTGAATGGAAGAAGGAAAGTATGGGGTCTTGGCTAATTCATAAACTTGATAATTAGATCACAGTCTCCTTAAGCCCCCCCAAAATTGGGCTGAAACTGATAATACTGATATCTTGCCTAAGAATCTCAGTGTTCCATCCAGGTTTAGAGTTAAAGGTTAAACAGTATTTATTAAAGTTCACAGTATTAAGGTCCCTAGTATTATGTGGCACAGTTTTGCCTGTGAAGAGTTTTATAAATCAAGACAGGCTCAGCAAATGTGTGTCCCCCCCACCTCGGTCATATCTTTTTTCTTTTGTACCCAGAGGCAAGCCAAATTATAAAATTTCTGGTTTTAATGTGGAAATTAAGAACTGAATAAAATATTTGTTGTTTTTCTCCAAAAAAAAAAAAAAGAATGCAACAATTGCAACTTTCATGGACTTTCCATCTCTGTCTCCAGGAAGAAAAAAATAGAACTAGAAATGGGTATAAATTGCAAAAAAAAAAAAAAAAAAGTCTATTTCAATTAGGTGTAAGGAAAACCTGGCTAACAACTAGAGTGATTCCAAAGGGGAACTGGCTGTCTTGGAAAGCCACTGGTTCCTTATCTCTGTTAGTTTCCCAGCCTAGACTAGGAAGCCCTTTGTCAGGGAGTGGCTTCCTGCTCAGGTAGGGTCGGACTAGATGACGCCTCAGCTCCCTTCTGGTTTGGACGTTCTGTGACCTTTCCAGCCTCGCCTCCATCTGCTTCCCTTCTACAAGCCAGCCCAGCATGCTCCTCATCTTCTGCACCTACTTAGATCACAGCATAGTGTAGTGGAAATGACAACCAAACGGAGAGTCAAGAGATGATAAGCTCTGGGCTTTTGGAGTCCTGGCCCTAGTCATTAGATGTGTGAACTAACTTCCCCTTTGCCTCTTTGAGCCTCAGTTTCTTGAGCTGTAAAATAGGGATAATGATATTAGCATGTGATACCTCACAGCTTTGAAGTGAGGAAAGTAACTTTTTAAGCAAGCCTTAAGGCACTAAGGGACAAGGATGGGGCTAGTGTGGACTGGAGATTAGGATAAAGTTGTGAATAGAATTTGTTCATTCCCACACCTCACCTCACAATAAATTAAACAATTCTTACTAAATGCCTACTATGTGCTGGCTTCTGCTCTGGATCTTGTAATGACAAAGGACAGACCTGACACTTTTCCCAGGCGGCTGGGGTAGGGAGAGAATGGCATGAGCTACCGGGGAAATGAAGCCTCTCTTCCTCATTGTGAGTCCCCTTTAGAGAGGGATGTCACATTTGTACATCTGTGCAAACATGTGCATGTGTATGAGGCTGAGTGAGAAGAAAATAGAGATAGAAAGAGATGGACAGAGGAGAAGCAGCAGTAAGAAAGAACGATTGATAGGCAGAGAGATAGAGAAAGGGAGGAACACAGAGAAAAACCAAAGACAAAAAACATAGGAGAGGGATTGAGAGAGAAAGACAAGTGAGGGAGCAAAAAGAATTAAGAGGAGGAGGGATGAGGTAGAAAGCCTGAGGGAGATTAGGAAGGTGAGGTGGTTCACCCAGGCTTGGGCAGCATGGCTCAGTCCAGTTCTGTCCCCTGATTGGTTGGCATTTCCACAGCTAAGGGGACTTTCCCTGAAGCTGAGCTGTGTGGTTCTGACTCAGCTGATGGCAGCAGAAGTGAGAAGCATAGAGGGGATGCGGATGTGAGGGAAGAGGAAGAGCTGGCAGCAAACCTCAGGCTTTGCCAAGAGATTTGTTCACAGAGAAAATGCAGGCCAGTTCTCTCCCTTTACTCTCTGAGGTGAGTGGGGTCAGGATCAGCAGGAGCCAGCCAGCCTGGGTCTTCAAGCAAATGTAGAATGAATTAGAGAATGGTGATAGCAGGACATCAGAGCCAGGAGAAATCCTGGAGAGCCCTAATTTGCCAAATTAAGGCCAAGAGATAGGAAGGGACTTGGCCAAGGTCACATAGGTAATGAGTATCGGGACTGCCACTAGAACCATGGTCTCCCAGTTGTCAGACCAAGTCTCTTTCCACTATATCTGAACTCAATCTTCCTCAATATTTCCATAATCTAGCCTATTTTTATCCTAGATATTTCTATTTCCACACCCTCTCTAACTCAAAGTTCCAGTGCTTCTAAAATTTTAAGATTTGATGATTTGAAAACACAATTTTCTTAAATATCCATATTCTAAGGGTTATAATTCTAATATTCTACAACTTCTTTCATCACTTCTCAGTGCCCATCTCATCCTTAACCCCTAAGGGTTCCTTGCCGTAGGGGTTAGTATGAGTCCTCCTTACTGGAATTTTACCTTGGTCTGCCTTCACTAGTCAGATGCCTCATTCCAAAATGTACTTCTACCACCCTGATCAAAGTTCCCATTTCCTCAGCAGGCTTCTGACAAATTGGACTGACAATTAAGGGACCAGAGTTCTAGTCTCTTCTCTGTCATATTTATTGATTGAATTATGTTAGATTTGTAATTTTCATCCTCTATTAAGTGGGAGAAATAATCCTTGTTCTTCTCATCTGCTTAGAACAGAAAGAATAAGGCATTGCCCAGAAAGAATTCCATAGGGTTATATAAATTAAAGGGACTCAGTAGGGGTGGGCATGGGGGAGTGGGGAAGAGATTGCTCTATTGAATGTGGTCTGATTATTCCTTTCTCCTGCTACCTTCTTCTATATAGCTTTGCATTGAGAAAAAAGTTTGGAAGGATAATGTGAATAGTTCAATGTAGTCCACTCTCACTTTAAGGGACAAAGCTCAGAGCCTGTTTTTTTTTTTTTTGTTCCAGGGGAAAAGGAAAAAGGCCCAAACATCCCTAAAAGGAGTTCATTTGAGATAGATAATTTTCCTTGTTTAGCTCAGCAGAAATCTGGTTATGGTCCCCTTGGAGCTCAGGGTTAAGTGACTTGTCTCAGATCACACAGATAAAAAGTGTCTGAGGCTGAATTTGAACTAAGGTCAGGAGAAGACAAAACATAAAGAGGGGGAAGATTACAAATTGCATCCAGACTTCACAGAACAAATACCCTTAATAAAAGGATTTGTTCTGTAAAACTTGGACTCAGTCAAAAGTCTGCATCCAAGGACCTAGAAGGCCACATGGTTCCCCAACCCTGCATGGGGAAAATGTACCTGCCCTTAGGCAAAGCAGTTGGTAGGGAGTTGGATCAGTGTGGAGCAAAAGTTGAGCCAGGTACTGTGAGATAAAGATGGGAAGGTTTGGGATTATGGAAAATCTTAACCCAAATCCAACACAGGCCTATTCAGAAAACTTTTATTAAGTGCATAATATGTGTAAGAGACTGTATTATGTTGTGGTGATACAAAGAAAAAAATGAAAAGTTGTCCCCAAGCTCAAGGATCTTGGAATCTGCTGTAGGGATTCAATAAGCAAACAGATAAAAATATACATCATTGAGGATGAAGGTTTAAACACCAAAAGCTAAGGGGCTCAGGAAATTCTTGTCAGAGGAGATAGCACAGGATGTGAGCCTTGAAGGAATCTGGGGATTCTGAGAAGTGGAGGTGAGGGAGAAGTGAATTACAGGAATAGAGTTTAGCCTGGAAAAGGCAGCGAGGCAGGAGACAGAGTGCCAAGTCTGGGGAATAGTAAGTTGGCCAATTTGACTGAAACACAGAGTGTGTGAAGGGGAGTAATGTGCAATAATCCTGGAAAGGTAGATTAGAGCCATATTGTGAAACTTTGGAAATGCCAAGCTGAGGAGTTTGTATTTTATCCTAGAGGAAATAGAACACAGCATCTGGAGTCAGAAGACCTGTATTCTAATCCTCACTGCCATTTATCACATACGTTACGTTGGGCAAGTCACTCAATCTCTCTAGGTCTCAGTTTCCCCACTTGTAAAATGATGAATTTCGACTAGATGACCTGTAAGGTGACCTTCTACCTCTAAATGATCCAATGGTCCTGAGTTTCTCAAGCCAGGAAGTTACATGGTCAAGTTTGCCTTTAGGAATGTCAGTCTGGCAGCTCTGAAGAGGATAGATTAGGCAAGGGAGAGATTGGAAACCAAAAGGTCATGCAGTAGACTTTTTTAAGAACCCAAGGGAGAGGTGGAAGCACTGAATCTGAGTGGTGTTTTAAGTGAATGGCAATAAGGCAATGAACCTGACGGATGTTATTGAGCCACTCACTAGCTAGATGGCTGACACTGAGAAAATCACCTCTCTGTGCCTCAGTTTCCTCCTCTGTAAAATTAGGGAGTTGGACTCAATGGCTTTTAAAGTCCTTTCCAGCTCTATGGTGACCTCAGAGAAAGTAGCTTGAATAGGGTGACAGTGATTCTAGCCAGATAACAAGGGATCAAGGAGTAAGTGGACTTGGTTAAGTATTGAATGGCATGGATTAGGTCAGATGATCTCTGAGATCTCTTCCAAGCCTGAGTGGATGAAGAGAAAGTGGAAACAGTTGAAAGAATCTCAGGTTTGAAGTCAGAGGACTTGGGTTCAAATTCCATCTTTGCTATTTACTACCTGTATGACCTTGGGAAAATCACTTCCCCTCTCTGGGCCTCAGTTTGCCCCATCTGTGAAATGATGGCCTAAGAATAGATCCTCTATGAGGTCTTTTCTAGCTCTAGATATCATGAAGTTGGGCCATCTCAAGTTGTCCTGATCTATATCTGGCCACCGGACTCAAATGACTCCAGAGGAGCACGTGAAGCTGGTGGCTTTGTACAACCCTCCTCCACTTACATCCAATTTATGTCCATGTCCTGGCATCAGCTCCCTGATGTCTTCGATCTCTTTGAGAACAAAGGGCAAATAACAGCAAGAAGAATTAACAAGACCTAGAAAGCAGTTGGATATGGGGGAGGGAGTGGAGATCAAGGAAAAGGGAAGGATCTAGGATTACTCTGCAAACCTGGGTGCCTTGAAATTTGAAGGATGAGTGAGTTGAAGAGAGAACATACTGAGTTCCATTTTGACATGTTACAGTAATTTCAAAGTACTTGCAGGATATCCAAGTGGAAATGTTCATAAAAGCTTGTGATGTGGGACTAGATTCCAGAGAGAGAGTCTAATCTAGAGATCTGGGAGTTTTCTGCATGGAGGGAGCGATTGAACTGATCGAAAGCTTCAATGAGAGAACCAAGAGAAAGGGTATAAAAGAAAGTAAAAAGTCCAGGATAGAGCCTGGAGGGTCATCCATAAGTCACATAATGGGTAAGTCACATAATGGGTGAGTCACAGACTCTCATTTGGGAAAGAAGATTAAAAAGAAAAGTGAGACAGATATAAAAACTTCAAATGATTAAAAATCACAAAAACCAAGGGAGTAAAGTACATATTAGGATGGGTGGTCAACAATGTGGAATTACAGAGAGGGCAAGAAGGTTGAGGAATGAAAATAAGCCAGTGGATTTAGCAATTAAGAGATCATTGGTAACCTTGGAGAGAGCAATTTGAGCTGTGTCTGTGAAGTCGGAAGCCAGATTGCAGGGAGTCGAGGAAAGAATAGGAGAGAAAGTGGAGACAATGAGTGTATACAATTTTTTTTAGAACTTTGGCAGTGAAATAGAGGAGAGATATAGGGCAATAGCTTAAGCAGTTATCAGTGCCAAGTAAAGTGTTTTGTTCTGTTTTTTTTTTTCAACAATAGAGCTAGACATATTTGTGCAGTAGTAGTGAGGAAGGAAATACCCAACATAATCCCAGAGCTGGAGAGACTTACATAGAAAGACAGAATCCTAAGATATCAGAAAGCCCAACTTGCATGGAAGCAGGCATCTCTCTACACCAATCCTGACAAGTGATCATCTAGTCTACCACCTAACCAAGCAGATCTTCCCACTTTGGTACAATTCCAATGATTACATGAAGCGAAAATTTGTCTCTCAACAAATTCCAGACATTGCTTCTAGTTGTGACCTCTGGGTCCAAACATAACAAACCTAAAGGCAGTCCCTCCAATGCTTAAAGATAGCAGTAATGTGCCCATTAACCTTCTTGACTTTAGGTCACACAGTCCCAGCGCCTTCAACCAATCTCTCTATGCTATGGTCTACTCCATGTGAGGCTCCCTCATCTAGATACATCTCAGTTTGTCAATGTCCTTCCTACAATACTGTACACAGAAACTGAATGTCATACCCCAGAGTAAAGTAAAGACTCTCACTTTGCTTGTTCTGGCTGATATGCCTCTCTGTGTAGTCACAGATCACACTAGTATTTTTGTCTGCCATGACATACTGCTGCCTCTTCGAGTTTCTCGCCATGGGAACCCCTGGGACTGGAATCCATTTCTCCTGGATTCCAGCTGAGGGTTCTTTCTGACACCACACCCTTCCCCTAGTACAAATGGCCAGAGTAGCAGATGAAGCTCCTGGAAGAGAGCTCAAATCCAACGGTTCCACCGTTTAAGCTTTATTGATTCCTATAAAATGCCCAGCAAAAGCTGTTAAGGGCCTTTTATGCACGAATGCTCACAGATGATTCCTGCCCCCTGCACTGAATGCAGCTCTTCTGCTCTCTCTAGGTAGGAGAGAAAGGAATAAAGCCATGGAGGCTCCAGCCAAGTAGAAGGCCTTCCTCCATCCCACCCTGGACCCTAACTCTCCCCAAAGAAGAGAAATGTGATGTGCAGAAAAATACTGTCCCCTCTCTTGTTATAGTCATTATAGAGAACCAGCTAAGAAGTGAGGAAGATTCAGGGTAAAGTCCTACTTTTGGTATATACTGTCTATTTGATACTGGCATGTCACTCACCCTCTCAGTGTCCACAGGTAACTCTCTGATGACAAGAGTTCTTAATCTGGGATCCATGGATAGATTTTGGGGGTATATGAAGCAGATATGTTTATTTTAAAATAAATAGTTTCCTTTGTGATGCCATATATTTTGTTTTATGCATTTAAAACATTATTTTAAGAAAGGATCCATGGACTTAACCAAACTGCCAAAAGAGTCCATGACACAAAAAAAGTTTCTGAAGGTGAAACAGAACCGAGATGGTGGAGTAAAGGCAGGGACTCACCCGAGTTCTCTCCTAAACCCCTCCAAATACCTTCCAAAATGACTCTAAACAAATTCTAGAGCAGCAAAACCCAAAAAAGACAGGGTAAAACAAATTTCTAACCCAAGACAATTTGGAAGTTTGGCAGGAAAAGTCTATTGTACCAGGTGAGAGAGGAGCAAGGTACAATGCAAGCTGTGCTAGCACAGCCCTGGCCATAGCAAAGTAGGAGCAGACCTTGGGAGCCACTGAATTAGCCATGGCAGTGGCAGCAGCTGCTTCTGTAGCTCTCAGTCCGCAGATGGTAAGGGGGTGGAACAACTGATCAGAAAGAGATTGCAGGGGTCACTTTGCTAGCATTGAGGCAGGACTCAATTGCAAATCCAGCTCACAATTCTAGGTAGGAGTCTCAGGGTGAGAAGGAGTACTAGTATAGCAGAGCTTGTGGCAGCAATAGAGGGGAGATGCTCCTCACAGTCTCAGGGCAGAAAAGAGTGCTTGTGGTCACTCACAGACCAGAGCACAGTCTAGGAGGGTAGGAAACACCTCCCCTTAGATCATACCACCTTGGAAGAACTGAAAGATTACAGGTCCCTAGATGAAAACATCTGCATAAAACCCCTGAAGCTTGGGACAGTGTGCCCTCCACCCCAGAAGCAGAGAGTTAAAAGTCAAGAAATGGCTGGAAAAATGATCAAACTACAGAAAATATTTTGATGATAGAAAGTTACTATGGTGACAAAGAAGCTCAAAACACACACTCAGAAGACAACAAAGTCAAAGTTCCTATATTCAAGGCTATATTCAAAGCCTCTAAGGAAAACATAAATTTGTCTCAGGTCATGGAAGAACTCAAAAAGGATTTTGAAAATCAAGTAAGAGAGGGAAAGGAAAAATTGGGAAGAGAAATGAGAGTGATGCAAGAAAATTGTGAAGGTGAAGGAGACACAAAAGAATACTGAAGAAATTAACACCTTAAAAAAATGGACTAAGCCAAATGGTAAAATAGGCCCAAAAAGCCAATAAGGAAAAGAATGTCTAAAAAAGCAGAATTGGCTAAATGGAAAAGGAGATCCAAAAGCTCATTAAAGAAAATAATCCCTGAAAAAATTAGAATGGAGCAAATGGAAGCTAATGACTTTATGAGAAATCAGGAAACAACAACAACAAAAAACGAAAAAAAGAAACAGGAGACAATGTGAAATATCTTATTGAAGAAAAAAAACTGACCTGGAAGATAGATACAGGAGATACTTTTAAAATTATTGGACTACCTGAAAGCCATGATAAAAAAAGAGCCTACATGTCATCTTTCAAGAAATTACCAAGGAAAACTGCCCTGATATTCTAGAACCAGAAGGCAAAATAGAAATTGAAAGAATCCACCAATCACTCCCTGAAAGAGATCCCCAAATGAAAACTTTCAGGAATACTATAGCCAAATTCCAGAGTTCTTAGGTCAAGGAGAAAATATTGTAAGCAGCTAGAAAGAAATAATTCAGGTACTGTGGAGCCAGTCAGGATAACACAAGATTTGGTAGCTTCTACATGAAAGGAACAGGGTTTGGAATATGATATTCCAGAGGGCAAAAGAGCTAGGACTACAACCAAGAATCACTTACCCAGCAAAACTAAATATAGTCCTTCAGGGGAAAAGTGGACATTTAATGTGATAGAAGACTTTCAAGCATTCTCGATGAAAAGAGCAGAGCTGAATAGAAAATTTGACTTTCAAATACAAGACTCAAGAAAAGGATAAAAAGGTAAACAAGAAAGGGAAATCATAAGGAATTTAGTAAGTTTAAACTGTGTACATTACTACATGGGAAGATGATATTTGTAACAGGTAAGACCTTTCTCATTATTAGGGTAGTTAGAAGGCGTATATATAGACAGAAGGCATAGGTGTGAGTTGAATATAAAGGGATGATATCTAGAAAAATAAAATTAAGGGGTGAGATAGGAATGTACTGGGAGAAGGAAAAACGGAGAGGTAGAATGGGGATAAATTATCTCACATAAAAGAGGCAAAGGAAAGCTTTTACAGCAAAGGAGAAGAGGGGAGAGGTGAGGGAAGTGAGTTAACCTTACTCACATCAGAATTGGCTCAAAGAGGGAATAGCATACACTCTCAGTCAGGTATAGAAATCTACCTTTCTTACCCTATGAAAAAGTAGGAGTGAAAGGGGATAAGAGAAAAGGGGGCAGGGATAGAAGTGAGGGAAGATTAGGGGAGGTGGTAGTCAGAAGCAAAACACTTTTGAGGACAGACAGGATGGAAGGAGAGAGAAAATAGAGTAAATCAAGTGGGGAATAAGATAAAGGAAAATACAGTTAGCAATAGTAACTGTGAAAAACTTTTGAAGTAAGTTTCTCTGACAAAGGTCTCATTTCTCAAACATATAAAGAAATGAGTCAAATATATAAAAATAAGACCTATTCCTCAATTGATAAATGATCAAAAGATATGACCAGTTTTTAGATGAAGTAATCAAAGCTATCTATAACCATATAAAAATACTCTAACTCACTATTGATTGTAGAAATGCAAACTAAAACAATTCTGAGGTACTATCTCATACCTATATTGTCTAAAAGGACAGAAAAGGTAAATGACAAATGTTGGAAAGGATGTGGGGAAAATGAGACTTTAATGCATTGTTGGTGGAGTTGTGAACTGATTCAACCATTCTGTGGAGCAATTTGGAACTGTGCCCAAAGGACTATAAAACCATGCATACCCTTTGACCTACAATACCACTACTAGGTCTGTAATCCCAAAAGACATTTAAAAAAAAAAACAAAAAGGAAAAGGACCTACATGTACAAAATATTTATAGAAGCTCTTTTCTGGAGGTAAGGAATTAGAAGTTGAGGGTATGCCAATCAATTGAGGAATGGCTAATCAAGCTGTGGTATGTGATTATCATGGAATACTTATACTAATAGTACAATTAAATAAAATACAATAAAAGTACTATAAGAAATGATGAGCAGGATGCTCTCAGAAAGACCTGGAAAGACTTGCATGGGCTGAGGCAAAGTGAAATGTACTGTGTACAAAGTAACAGCAATAATGTAAGATGATCAGTTGTGAATGACTTAGCTATTTTCAGGAATACAGTGATCCAAGATAACTCTGAAGGATTTATGATGAAAAAAGCAATCCATTCCCAGAGAAAGAACTGATGCTACCTTAATACATATTGAAACATAATTTTTTTAACTTTATTTTTCTTTAGTTTTTTTTCTTGTCTATGACTTCTTTCATAACATGATTATTATGGATATGTTTTTGCATGACTTACACATGTATAACCACATTACTTGCCTTCTCAATGAAGGGAGGTTGGTGAGGGAGGAAGGGAGAGAATTTGGAACTTAAAGTTTTAAAAACAAATGTTAAAAATTGTTTTTACATGTAACTGGGGAAAAATAAAATTCTCAATAAAAGCTTAAAAGAAGGTTCTGAAAACTTGCTCTAGTATGCTAAGTGGTAAAGCAAAGTCTATTTGGCATCTGGAAAGGAAATTATTTGGCTTGGAATAAAGAAGCTTAACTCTTTGGGACCTTAGACAACTCACCTCATCTCCACGAACCTCAGTTCTCCATGTGTAAAACAGGAATCACCTACCTCACAGATTTGGTATAAGGCTCAAATCACACAGTAAGGACCATGGGATTGGAATTGGAAAAGACCTTAGAAATTATCTAGGCCAAAGCTATTATACTTGAAACTAAGGGATCATTTCAATCATTGTATTTGTTTCCCTAGTGCCTAAATCAATGCTTGGCCCATAGTAAATGTTTAATTAATGCTGGTTGATTAATTAACTGGTTAGTATAATTTAAAACTTCTTTACAGAAGGTAGAATTTGAACCTTGAAGGATAGGGAGGGTTTAGATGACCTTGGTCTAGTCATTTCAGATGTATGGTCTTCATAGGTTCATATAACATAACAGTAGAAGATGTTTTGGAGGTTATCTAGCCTAACTGCCACATTTTATCTATGTATGTATGTATGTATGTATGTATGTATCTATCTATCTATTTATTTGGTGAGGGAGGCAATCAGAGTTAAGTGACTTGCCCAAGATCACACAGCTACTATGTGTCAGAGGCTGGATTTGAACTCAGGTCCTCCTGAGTTCAGGGCAGCTGTTCTGTCTACTTCGTCACCTAGCTGCTCCTACCTGCCACATTTTAGAAGAAGCAAGAGAATTGCATTCAAATTCTGTTTCAGACACTTACTAGCTATGGGAGCATAGGTAAGTTACAACTTATTAAAGTTTCAATTTCTTCATCTATAAAACTGGGTTAAAAATGTTTTCACTACTTACCTCAAATAATTGCCTGGACTGTTGCAATAATTTTCTAAATCCATCTTCCTACCTCAAGCCTATTTCTACTCCAGTCTCTAGTAGAGCAACACAGCTCCTTCCTTCCTTCCTTCCCTCTCTTTCCTTCCCTACTTTCTTCCTTCCCTCTTTCTCTCCCTCCTTTCTCTCCCTCGTCTACCTCTGTCCACATAGGGAATCATACCCTTACCTTTAGTTGCTCTGCGCAAAGGAAATTTTGATCGCTGAAAACTTGCAAGTTATCTGGGGGTTTATGGTCTAGATTTCTTTTTTTTTTTTTTAAGCAATCGGGGTTAAGTAACTTGCTCAAGGTTACACGGCCAGGTGTTTCTGGGTGGGTGCTAAGTGTCTGAGCCCGGGATTCAATCTCCAGGTCTTCTCAACACTGGAGCCGGTGCTCTTACTTGCTGTGCTACCTGGCCGCCCCAGTCTAGATTTCTTTTTAAGGATCATGCCTCAAACCCAAATCACTGTGGCTCTCATTGATTGGCCAACAATAGGTCCCAGCCCACTAAAACTAGGTTTAAAATTGTAATGAGGGTTAGGAAATGGCAGTCCTTTGGATTCAGCCCTAACCATGCCCATTTAGAGACTAAACCTTCATATTGAAACTTTATTGTTCCATAGACTGAGCATCCAATCTACTTACTGCCTTAAAAATATGCATAAAATGGAACCCAAAGTTAGAGAATGTGGATGATTCAGTGAAGTCCATCCCATAAAATGGTTTAGTTCAGATCCTGTGGTGACTGAGTAGGGTCAGGGGATTCATTTTTTTATTCATCTCCTTCAGGGAAATTGGTGAGGCATTTCACATTCTGATCCCAATCATTCATTAATTCCTGAATGGCAGTGGCCAGCCAGAGCACAGGGTAAAGGGGTTAACTGTCCCACAGAGTCCTAGAATTTCCAGTCCTGGCCCTGGCCCTGTTTCTCATGCTCACTCTCCTGAAATAATCCCCTAATCCAAGGGTCCCCTGCCTCCTAGTTAGCCTCAAAGAGCCCAAATGATCACAAGATGCTAAATCTTCTCTGGGAATGCTTGGTTGAGGAAGATTAAGCATTTAATAACCAGTGCAGTAAAAATCAATAAAGGTAATCAGAGGAGCAAGGAGAGGCCAGGTGGAGGGGAGGTGGGAGCTGTGAATACATCCACAGCACACAGCCTCACACATGAACCGGCATGCTGACATGCACAAGCCTATACACAGAAGCTTGCTAACATCCTGACATGCTCAACAGTGTGATCAAACTGTGATAAAGACCCTCTTTTCTCCATATAAGAGATGAATTCCTACATAACATTCAGTATTAACTCACTTTGGTTTTTGTAACTCCAGCATCTGACCTGGTGCTTGGCATGCCAAAAGTTTCTAATAAATGCTCATTTAATAAATGATTGATAGAAGCACACACTCTTGAGCACACAAAGTCACACACATACTACACGTGCACATACATGCACGTACACATATACCCCTCTAAATATAGTCACATACCATTGCACAGAACCATTTACTCACTTGTGACCGCACAGCCTTTCCTGGTGCCCCTTAATGCTAGTGTTTTCCTTTTATTGATTATCTTTAACTTATCCTGTATATAGCATGTTTGTTTATAGCTGTTTGCATGTTGTCTTCCCCATTAGACTGTGAGTTCTGTGAAAGTAGTGCCTGTCTTTTGCATGACTTTGTATCCCTAGTGCTTAGCACAATGCCTGACACATAATAGGTGTTATTTAATAAATGTTTATTGACTGAGATGTAAAAGTTATTTACATACCTGCTCACAAATACATCAGCACCTCTTCCCTCCAGTCATACACATACATATATTTGCATATAGATACCACACAACATAAACTATTATTTGTTGGGCACCCTTGGGCAATCATTTTCACTCTGAGCATCAGGTTTCCTCATCTGTAAAATGAAGATAATCATACATGAATTTCCTATCTCCCAGGGGTGTTGTAAAGAATGCATGTTGTGAAAATTGAAGCCCCGTGTCCTCCAAAAACCACATGCCAGCTTCTGTCAGACCGTTTACAAGCTCTTAATCTCCAACATGGTAATCATTATTAGGATCCAAAATGAAACTCATTCTCATAGATGACTATCTTGGCTTCCCTGAGAACTAAGCAATGGGACTGAGTATGACCATGGCATGGCTTTTCTCACACACCCCTGTCCACAGGGCAAGGTTGATAGGGTCCCTTCCTGGTTGTCCCCAGGCACAATCACATCTGGACACTGCCACCATTGTCAAGATTGTTACCACCATCATTATCGCCACCATTGGCCTTAATGTAACCACCATCATCGCTGCTTTCTTGATCTCCCTCCTGGCCACACACACTACATAGCTAGCTGTGATTTTAGAAATATCAGAAGTTATAATAGAAATGATCAGAAATATCAGAAACCTAGATTTCCATGCATTAATAAGTTGACATGTAGCCTAAGAGGAGGAAGGAAACTGGAGCTCTCATTAGGGCAGCTGGTAGCAGCTGCTGCCTTTCTATTCTCATAGCTGAACTGTGAACCTCGATTATTATATAACAACTGAGAGAAAAAAGGTCACCCTTTGTCCTCAGACTACATAGAGAGAGTATTGCTGGGACATCTGAACAAAAAGAGTTACACTGAACTCAAAAAACCGCCATTTTCCTCATAAACCAGTTCTCTGGACTTAACCAAAAGCTTGACTTCTCTTGCCAGATGGGCATCCTTATTGCTCTTGCCCACAACTACACATCCCCCAGGGTTAAACTTGAGTATGAGCATTTTCTTAATGGCTTGGTGTTTCCACAGGTGTCTTCTTGAAGATTTGTCCCAGATCTTCCAGGGGAAAATAATTGAATTTCTCTCTCCTGCTGGTTATGTGAGGGAAGCTCTAACTTGAATTCCAATGTTTAACCTGTTGGAGAAGGCTTCCCTTCCTGCTGATGCCATCTGTGGTCACAGAGCTCGGCTTCGCAGTTTGTCAAATACTATTTTTTTCCTTGTTCACCTTTTCATTAATTTACCATTTCCTCTTTCTTTCACAAAGAATGGGTCTCCTTGATTCTCCTCCACTCTTCCCACTTTCCTATTTCCACATCTCAGGTCAGATTTTTGTGCCGTTCACTTTCTCTTCTTTCATTTTGTTATTTTCATCCTTCAAATATCTCCTCCCTCTCCTCTAAAATCCCTCATTCCTGTGCCTGGATCTTTGTTCTGACCTTTACCCCATCCTGCCTTTTGTTGGATGTGTAATTTAGAGTTGAAACAGACCTTAATATTAACCTTCCTTTTGCTATGGAGGAAAGTGACATAAAGGAAGAAGAGACCCTAAGATACCCATTTTCCTGGTGAGGAGACTGAGGTCAAGAAATAAAGTGACTTTCCCATAGTGGAATATAAGTTCCTTTGGGGCAGGGTACCATTTTGTGGGTGAAGAGACACAGAGTCCAGCTGAATGAATCTAAATTGAAACTTATATCCCTCAGAGAACCCTTAGGACTGGAATCCTCTGAAGTCCAACTAGTTCTTCTTCTTCCTAAAACGATCACCTGTATCTGTATGTCTCTCAAAAATTGTGACTCCTTTATGAGTTCTTCCCCATTTACTGAACTCATAGAATTTCAGGACAGGAAAGGACCTCAAAGAGCATGTAGATCAACCCATAGCTGATGTCCACCAGCACCCTAATGTCTAGTGATTCATTAAATGCTTACAGTGACAGGGCCACCATCTAAGGCAGAGGAGGAGAGGAGAGTTAACTTGGAGTTTACTGACTAGATTCCTTTTTCAGAGACCAAGCCTTAATCCCAATTCACTCTAGACCTCATGGATTGGATAATAGGCCCCTGCCCAAGCACCACTTAATGGTTACTCTTTGGGCCTCCCTGGCTCTGAGTGAATGTCCATAGTAACTATTTGTCTTTTGGCCAGCAGCCCTGAGCGTCTTCCCCAGCCGTTTGATAGTTTTTTTCTTTATTAAAGGGGCCATCCCTTAACTCACTTCTTAAAGAGGTATCTTCACTGAATGGATATTGTCTCACTCAAAGTGAGAACCTGAAAAGACCTTAGCCTTCAAAGTTCCATGGCTCATCACTGCATCCTGAGCCATCTCCAGTCCTGATAGATATTTAGCCACTGGACCCAGATGGTTCTGGAGGAGAAAGTGAGGCTGGTGACCTTGCACAGCCCTCTCTCCCTCAAATCAAAGTCAATTGCAAGTCATGTCATCAACTCCCTTATGTCATGGTCCTCTTTGAGAATGAAGGACAAACCACAACCACATGACAGTGACGGGGAGCTCATTCCTTCCCTAGGTATAGCCAGCACAACTGCCTGCCTCTGAGTTCTCTGACCTGTACTCTTTTAAAACATCTTTTTCAAAGAGATACCTACTTTGAAGACATGAAGATATAACAAGAACAAACATACCCCTACACCTGAGGGGTGAATGATTTCCCTTATACCATCTCAGTCTGGGTACAGTGGGGAGTTAAGCTCATAATTTAGCTTGATTCCTGTCCAAAACTGATCCCACCAAGTTCCTGCTCAAAGGTAACACCTGTGCCAGACAAGTCCTGGTCAGCTTTCCCTGACATAGATCCAGAAAGTTGTCCTGGAATGCTGCACATTGCTCCTAAGGGTATAGGTGCTAGGCTAGTTGCAATGCCCAGCCTTCAGCCCAAACTCTATAACATCAGGAGCAGGAGCACCCTCACAAAGATCTTTTAACACTTAATAGGTATGAAGCTTCCTTTTCCTAGAACAGAAAAAGGTACTATTTTGAGGGGGCCACCATAGCTTCAGGGGGTAAAAGAAGGTCCTAAGGCCTTCCACCTCACTTCATGGTCCCTCACCCAATGCCATGAGTCACCAAGCTCCCTCAGACTTCAGCAAAGCAAAAGGGGTCAACCTCTGACTCTTCAATATGAACAGCTTACAACAATAAAAAGTACCTACTATGTGCCAGACACTGTACTTAATGCTTTACATTATGTCATTTCATCTACATAACAACACTGGGAAGTAAGTATTATTATTATCTCCTCTTTATAGTTGAGGAACTGAGGTTTTAAGTGGTTAAGTGAGTTAACCAGGGTCACATAGCTTATACCTGTGCAAGGCTAAATTTGAACTTGGGTCTTTCTGATTCCACACCCACCACTCTATCCATGGCACCAACAAGCTACATCAAAATCTAAGAGCTATGATGGGGAGGGGGGGTGAGACTGGGGAGAAAACAAGAGGATTCTGGGTACCGAGAACCCATAGGCTGTCTGAGCAAGAAGAAACCTCAAAAATTCTGCAGTCCAAGATCCTCATTTTAAATTGATTTGCCCAAGGTCATATAATAAATCAGCAAGGCTGTGCCTAAAACTCAGGCCTCCTTATTCCTAATCTAAGGTTCTTTCCATTGCACCAAGGTGACAGAGTGGAGAGGTTGGGGCTGCCAAGGACTGATTCCCAACCTCAGCATATTTTCCAGGACCTGCTCTGATTCTGGGGTCTCTGAGAATCTGTGAACCCAACTCCCATGCCTGTCACTTTCCCCTCCCTGACCTGTATTCCCTCTGCAACACCTGTTCCCTAAGGGTGTGTTAGGAAAACCCGCCACTCACACCCTTTGAGCCTGTGAAAGCAGCAAGTTAGAAATAGCACAGTTTACAACCCGGGGCCACATCCACATTTTGGGGGAGGGTTCATAGGAAAGAAAAGGGTAAAAAATAGAACAGTTCAGCTCTGGAGTTTTCTGGATTGATACAACCAGGGCCAACAAATGATTCTCTAGATGACCAAGAGAAAATTTTCTGTATGACCAAGAGAATTTTCTGGACACCCAAGTAGTTAGGTCCATAGAATGTCAGAGCTGAAAGGGATCTTTGTACAACATCCTCATTTAATAGATGGGGAAACCAAGGCCCAGAAATGTAATGATTTGCCTACAGACATCCAACAAGTCAATAAGGGAACCAAGAACAGGACCCCAAATCACAAGGGATCCCTAAATTACCTTGTATTAATTTTGTGTGTGCATATTTTAGGAAGAAGCACTCCAATCTGGCCTTAGGCACTCACTAGCTCTGTGACTCTGGGCAAATTTTAGTCTCTGTCTGCCTCAGATTCCTCAACTATAAAATGGGGATAATAACAGAACCGATTTCCCAGAGTTATTGTGAAGATCAAATAAAAGGTAAAGCTCTTAGCATAGAGTCTGGTACATAGAAGTCACTTAGTAAGTGTTCCCTACCTAGTTTTGCATTTGTTGTTTCTCCAAGAGAGTGTAAGCACCTGAAAGGCAGGAACTGTTTCATCTTGGTCTCAGTATTCCCAGAGTCTAGCCTAGTGCCTGGAACATAGCGGTTGTTCAATCATGTTACCTCTTTGTGGACCATATGCACCATATGGACCACACCATATGGACCATAGCACACCAATACTGTCCATAGATTTTTCTCTGCAAAGATACAGAAGTGGTTTGCCATTTTCTTCTCCAGTACACGAAGGCAAAAGAGGTTAAGTAACTTGTCTACAGTCACTCAGCTAATAAGTGTCTGAGGTTGGATTTGAACTCAGGTCTTTCTGACTCCAAGCCTGGTGCTCTATCTACTGAGCCATCTAACTGCCTCTGGCAAATAGTTAGGTACTAGATAAATGCTTGTTGACTGACTGATTGACCTCAAAAGTCACCTTGTCCAAGTAATACATGAATAAGAAGTCCTTTTACATTAAGCCTGAGAAGTGATTATCCTGTCATTCCTTAAAAGAGCTCCAGTAAGGGGAAAACTAGTCTCTGCCAAGGCAGCACTTTCCACTTTGGGATAACTCTAACTTTTAGAAAGTGTTATCTTACATTGAACCTCATCCTGCTTTTATTTAGAGTTGCTCATACTTTTCCTCTCTGGTGTTAAACAGAGTCTAATCCCTCTTTCACAACTTCTCAGGGTAGTTGTAAGGTTGGATCCAATGAGATAATATTTATAAAATTGATTAACACAGTGCCTCATATGCAGTAGGTACTTAATAAATGCTTATTTCCTTTCTTCTTTTCTTCAGGGTTACAGCCCTTCCTATTCTTAAAGGCCAGGTCTTTTCTTCTCCAATCTAAACATTGCTTTTTCTTTTAGCTGATCTTCTAATGACACCATCTCTGGGTGTCCACATTGTTCTAGGCAGCCATATCATGTTGAACTCTAATTTGTCAACATCCTTCCTAAAATGGAATGTCATAGTAACTTCTGTGATGGTCGGACTATGGTAATCTTAGAATTATGGAGTATCAAAAGTAGAAAGGATCTTTGCGTCTATCTCCTTCAACCAGTATCTGAGGAATCATCATCACCATCATTCCCATCATCACCACCATTTTCACCATCAACACTAGCACCAACACCAACATCAACACCATCACGACCATTCTCGCCATCATCACTACTACCAAGTTTTTCTTAAAGATTGATTCCCACTCTGCTTCTGATGATGTGACAGACCCTTCACAGCTCCACGGATAACAGAGAGTATGATAAACAGCATTAAGGATATACTAATAAACATCAATAGCATTGCTTTTCTTTACCAGGTGTAACATTTATGAAATGGCTGAGGAGGTTAATAGAGAGAAAAATTATGAGATTTGAGCATGTTCAGCTGGATGAGGAAAAAGCTAATGATAATCGCTTTTGGGAATATGGAAAGCTTGTATGGCACAATAAGGTTGGCATGAGAATCAGGAAACTGGGGCTCTAATCCCAGCACTGCCACTGATGTAGGTTGTGGCTTTCAGCAAATTCCTTCCCTTTTCTGGACCTCAGTTCTCTCATCTGTCATAGAAAATCAATAATCTCTGATTTATCTACCTCCCAGGATTGCTGTGAGGATCAAGTGAGATAGTTTATGTGTAAATGCTTTGAAAAAGTTAAAAGCTTGTAATTCCTTACAATTCCTTACAAGTGTAAGGAATCAAATTCCCCCTCTTGTTTCTCCAAATCATTGTCTAACCGGCTAGTACTACAGAGGCAGTGTGGAGTGCTGAAAAGCACATTGGGTTTGGTTCCAGTGCATCTAGATTCAAACCCAGCTCTTCTGTTTATCATCCTTGGGTGAACTGACCTGTTTGGACCAAGATTCCTCTGGTACAAAGTTGGACCAATTCATTCCAGCTGCAAGAGAATGCTTCTATTAATAAGAGGTTTCCCAGGAAGCTGAACATTTTGGCTTCTGAAAGGCACAGCACAATATTAAAGAAGTGGGTGTCTTGGAACTTTTGCAAATGCTGGGGGAAAAGGGGTGGGTTATAAAGGACAAGGTGAATGACTTTCATACACTTTATATTGCTGACAATGGGCAGAGATCAAAATAAGGGAGTTGTACTACATGAACTCTAAATCCCCTTAGAGGTATACAGCAAATGAGGTTTAGGTTAGACTCAAAAAGTGCCTCCTGGTTCTGAAAAGTGGATGGCATTGGAATAGGGTCAATTCAGTGGAGTCAAGAAAAATATAATAAGAAAGGACATTGGGGCAGCCAGGTAGCACAGAGAGTAAGACCACTGGCTCCAGTGTTGGGATGACCTGGGGATCGAATCCCAGGCTCAGATACTCAGCACCACACCCAGAAATAACTGGCCGTGTAACCTTGAGCAAGTTACTTAACCCCAATTGCTTTAAAAAAAAATAAAGGACATTATGCTGGGTACTAAGAGTATGAAGAAGAAGGAGGAGGAGGAGGAGGGGAAGGGGAAGGAGGAAAAGAAGAAGAAGAAGAAGAAGAAGAAGAAGAAGAAGAAGAAGAAGAA
>NW_027187460.1:1741921-1768197 GCF_028583685.1 Petaurus breviceps papuanus | reverse complement strand
AAGAAGAAGAAGAAGAAGAAGAAGAAGAAGAAGAAGAAGAAGAAGAAGAAGAAGAAGAAGAAGAAGAAGAAGAAGAAGAAGAAGAAGAAGAAGAAGAAGAAGGAGAAGGAGAAGAAGAAGGAAAAGGAGGATGAGGAGGAGGAAGTGAAAGAGGAGGAGGAAGTGAAAGAGGAGGAGAAGTAGAAGGAGAAGAAGAAAAAGAAGATGATGATGATGATTATTCCATTCTACTGTGGATGGGTGTGTGGGGGCAGGGCAAGGAAGCAGGATATAGCAGATATCCTGCTACACACACACACACACACACACACACACTTACACACACACACTAACTTCAGGAAAGAGAAAATATTAACAACTTGGAAGATCAAGGAAGTCTTCACATAGGTGATGCCTAAATTGAGCCTTGAAAGCAATTAGGGATTATTTTCTGTTGTTGTTTTGGGGGAATTGTAGGAGTCAAATGACTTGCCCAGTGTCATACAGCTAGCTAGTAAATTTCTGAGGCTGAATTTGAACTCATATCTTCTACACTTCAGGCTGGTGGTCTACCTACAGCACCATCTTGCTTCCCCAGGAGTTAGGGATTCTAAGAGATGAGGAGAGGAGGGAGAACCTTCTAGACTCTGCAGAGACCTGGAGACTAGAAGAAGAATATCCATCAACCTAAACTGAAGTGAGGAGATTATTGAGTTGTTATTCTCTTCTCTTCTCCCAGAGACCAAAGGGTCTCTTTAGCCTAAGGGCAAAGAATGAATGACCCATTTTTACAATCATTCATTCACTCATGCCACAAGTACAGTACTTATCACCATAATACCTTACATTTTAATTTAGTACTTTTGGGTTTACAAAGGTCTTTCCTCAGTGGTGAGAGGGGAAGTGAAAGGCTTACTCCTTTTCCATTGATTTGTTGGGCAGCTACTTAAAGGTCCAAGGGATTCTGTGGGTCCATATCTCCTAAAACCAGAGATCATAAGCCAGAGGCCACAAGAGCACAGTCTCTGGAGTCAGAGGACCAGAGTGAAAACCCCACCTCTTGTACTAACCACCTGTATAACCTTGGGCAAGTCACTTAACCACCCTGGGACTCAGTTTCCTAATCTGTAAAAGAGGGGGTTGGAATAGATGGTCTTTCAGGTGCCTTCCAGTTCTAAATCTGTTATTCAATTAGCAATTAGTTCAAAGCAAATTACGTTAATGAAATGGCATGGAAAGAAAAGTGTCTGTAAAATATTTCCTTTATAAACCTGGGTCAAACACTTCCACAAATACTTATTCCTTTCACATCATGGTGGTGATCTGGAAAATCTATGTAAAATTTTTTGACCTTTTGTATCAGAGAAGAAGTCTTGAATTATTATGGTATTAAAAGATAAAATATGTTGACCTTATACAATACTATAAATATATTTTATGCATTTCTGAGTTTCTCAAGTTTTTCTATGTTGTCTGCTGGCCTTTGCATGTTGTCTGCGACTTCTGTGAAACTCTCCCCAGTACCCATTTAATTTCTTATGCCAATCTGGGATTTATTAACCACAAGGGGGGAAGTTGTGATGTGGAAAGGATACCTGTACATACAACATCAGTGGGAAGAGCAGGCACATCTAGAGAACATTTATGGAGATGCACACACATAAGGGACACATTTGGTCAGGATATATGTGTGGAAGGACATATGGGCTGTAGGGAACTCCTGTGGTCAGGCATACTCCTGAAGACACAGCATGATGGAGGTCTTCTAGTGATGTCATCATATGTCTACTGGATGCTGTTCATGTCTAGGAAGATGAGTGTCACATCTATTTGTTCAAACCTAATCTCTCTCTTGACTTCTAGTATTGAATCTCCAATTGCCTATTGATCATCTTGAACTGGATGTCTTGCGAACATCTCACACTCAATGTGTCCAAAATTTAATTCATCGTCTTTCCCTCCTGATCCTTCCCTCCTCCTTAACTTCTGTATTAAATAGCCCAGAGTACCATCATGCTCCCAACCACTTAGGTTCACAATCAAGGTGCCACCCTCTTCACTCTCTTTCATCATCCATATCCAATTTGTTGCCAAGTCCTGTCCTTTCTGCCTTCATAGGGTCTTCCTGGTATGCATCCCTACCTGCTCTGACACTGCAACCACCCTGGTGCAGGGCTTTATTTCTTCATTCCTGGAGGATTGAAATATCCGACTTAAGTCTTTCCCTACTCCCTGGTCATCCTCTGCTCAGCTGTCAAACTGATCCTCCTAAAGTACAAACCTGACCATTTCACCTCTTCCCCCACTTCCATCATTCAATAAACACCAGTGACTGAGTATTACCTCCAAGATCAAACCTAAAATCCTCTGACTGGCCTTAAAGACCTCCCTTCTTACCTTGCCGATCTTTCTACACCTTGTTGCCCAACATATACTCGGGGATCTAGTGATGCTGGTCTCCTTGCTTTTCCTCAAACAAGATGGTTCATCTGTCTACTCTGGGTATTTTCACGGACTGAACCCCATGACTGGAACTCTCTCCCTCCTTATCTCCACCTCCTAGATTCTTTGGCTTCCTTAAAGTATTGGTTAAAGTCCTACCGCCCATAAGAAGTCTTTCTCAGTCCCTTTTAGATATGCTCAGGGTATCCTATCTATGCCTTGTTATCATGTGGTTGTTTGCACATTGTCCCCACCACTAGACTGCAAGCTCCTTGAGGACAGGGACCGGCTTTTCTTCTTTTTTTTTTCTTTAAGCAATCAGGGTTAAGTAACTTGCTCAAGGTTACCCGGCCAGTTATTTCTGGGTGTGGTGCTGAATGTCCGAGCCCGGGATTCGATCTCCAGGTCGTCCCAACACTGGAGCCGGTGCTCTTACTCGCTGAGCCACCTGGCCGCCCCTAAGCAATTGGGGTTAAGTAACTTGCTCAAGGTTACACGGCCAGGTGTTTCTGGGTGGGTGCTAAGTGTCTGAGCCCGGGATTCGATCTACAGGTCTTCTCAACACTGGAGCCGGTGCTCTTACTCGCTGTGCTACCTGGCCGCCCACACTTAATTAACTCTTGTTGACTTGACTATTCAGTGTCCACTGTCCACTGGATGCAGCTGAAATTCTTGAAAAGTGGGGATTGTCAAGCTCTTTTAGCTTAAATCCCATAGAATTTCCTAGCTCCTTTAGAAGAGGCAGAAATCTTTGTCTGGTACCAGCAAAAATAATTTGTAAGACCTCCCCTCCAGTTCTCCAGTCTCATGCCCTCAGTCACAGCTACATAAATCTATTTCCCCAGCAAGGAATTCTCAGTCTTAGGTCCTAAGAAGTTCTTTAGAACAGAAAGCAGGGTCCTTTTAGCTAACAAACCCCTCAGGCTTAGTTTTTTTCATTAGACTGAACTCTTTTCTCCAAAATCCAGGAATTTGAATCCTTCTATCAGAGACCTTACCCCAGTTTATGCTGAGCATTCTACGTACATCTCATTTTAACTCTGCAGGATAGACTATAAACCACCAGTTCTCAGCGTTTAAGTCTCTTCCATCCTCTCTTGTTGATAAGTAGTTGAGGAAAAGTCACTGAGAGGATGTTAAGCTCTTAAGTCAGTCATTTTCCTCTTTCCTCTCCTGGCCTAGTCACATCACTGGTTCTTTCATATGCAAATCCAGCCAGTCCCAACCCCAGGAGGGGCTTTGAGCACCCTCTAACAAACCTGAAGGAGCTGAGACTCCAAGGGATGAGTGACTTTCTCACATCTGCCTATCTAAGAAAGATCAGAGCCAGGACTGGAACCCAGATTTCTGACTGAATACAAATACCCTTTTGCAGCAAGTCAAGATACCTCTCATATATCAAGATTTCAGCTATGTCTCATTTCTGTGCTAGGATTTGTGAAGAGCAGAGAAAATTTGGTGTCAAATATACATTTAGGAATTAATGAAAGGGAGGCATTTTTGTGCTGAAATGGCCGAGGAAGGCTTCCTAGAAGAAGTGGTTCTTGAAATAGACTTTGAAAGATGTCTAGAATTGGGGTGGTATATATTGGGGGGGGAAGGGGCTATAAGGCTAGCAAACAGCACCCTAATGGATGAAGTAGGGTTTTTTAGGAAGGTTCAGGTAAAGGAAACTTTTATGGTTTCAGGGAATGAGGGGTGGGGATATTGTGGGAATCCAAACAGAGACATCTGTGCAGATCACGGGAGAGTCATAGGGGAGGAATAGGACTCAGCCAGGTGGTGCTGAGTCAGCAATGGGGGAGGCAGAATGTGGAAGGGGAGGGGACAAAGGGAGGGAGCATAAAGAATCAGGATAAGACCACATTTTGGAGAGAAAGCCACAGAGAAGAAAAAAGCAGAGTTTTCCAGGGTTAAACTCATTACTGGGATTATGGCTTTGGATGTATGTTCAGTCTGTGATCAGGGTTAGGGTTCAGTCTGTGGTCAGGGGCATGTCTCAATCTGATGCTAAAGAAAGCTGCCATTCAGTGACAGTTTATCTCTCAGTCTGAGTCCAAGGATCGTCCCTGATCAAGTTTTTGTTCAATCTTTTTATGTTACAACTAGAGAACTGAATCAGTAAACTACAGATACAAAATATAAATCAGAATCCCAATGGAAAGTTGTCAATAATGAGGTGGGGAGGGGCAGGAAGGGTTTTAAATTTAAATAAGCATTTTTAAATCCAAAGGCTTCAGTAATCTAAATTTTAATGGCCTGGGTCAAGGTATTAAAACAAGGGTTCTCGAATCTTTTTTGGCAGTTCAGTGAAACCTATGGACAGTTTCTCAGAATAATGTTTTAAATGCAAAAAAATAAAATATATGTGAGTACAAAGGAAACCAATTATATTGGAATCAAATGTAATTTTTTTTCCCATTAAAGTTCATGGACCTCCTGAAATCTGTCCATGGGCCTTAGGTTAATAGTCCCTGCATGAGAAGGAGAGAAAGAAAGAAGGGTAGTGATGAGGGTAAAATAGGGGGGAAATAAGGATAGAGGAGAGGAAAAACCTGAAATCTAGAAAAAATGTTTGAGGCAGGGATGACCATAGACAAAGTTATGACTAGTACAGAAATGGTTTATCTCCTGTGTCCCTATTAATAGCTCTAAGTATTCTAAAAGTATTTGGAGGTTAATATAGAACTCATGATGTAGGTAGATACCGGTAGTATAGGTATTATTATCCCCATTTAGCACAAAGGGAAACTGAGGCTCATTAAGATTAAGTGATGTGAGGGCAGTAGGTGGTGCAGTGAATAGAGCACTGGCCATGGAGTCAGGAGGACCTGAGTTCAAATATGACCTGAGACATTGGACATACTTACCATACTGTGTGACCTTGGTCAAGTGACAACCCCAACTGCCTTGCCAAAAAAAACTAAACAAACCCAGATTAAGTGATGTGCTCATTCAGATAGTAGGTGTTGGAGACATGATTTGAAACACAGTCTCTTCTGATTCCAGGTTTAGGGTTTGAAATATTCACTATCTCCCCACCTACTACACCAAGGTCAAACCCCCTAGACCTGGTACTTTTTTTTTAGCCCTAGGCTCCACTAACATTTGCCCCCTTTCCAAGTTCTCTTTATGTCCCTTATTAAAACTCCCCTATCCTATGTCTCATCCCTTTGAAATCTCTGTGTGACCCTGGGGAAGTCACCCAGACTTTCCTAAGTTCAGTTCCCTCCTTTATAAAACTGATGGTCTGGGAATAGAACAGCTCTAGTTGCTAACATTCTATGATTCAGACTCTTCCCAGTCTTCCTGTGTTATAATCTAAGATCCTTGCCAGGTGTGGCCTTGTATGCTCTAAGGTCTTTTCCAGATAAGATACTGTGGGATCCTATAAAATTTGTTGTTAATCGTGTGCTAATGGGAGAGTGCCAGGGAATAGTCCTGGCTCTCTCCCTCCCTGTGACAAGCAGTTTCTTAGGAGCCTTCTGGAGACAATGTCTGTTCTTTGTGAACTTTCCAGGGAAGTAGGGAGCTCAGACTGGAGAAGAGAGTTGGACAAGCCCCTGTGTATAGAGGACAGGTAGGGACTTGGGTGTGACACTCATTCATATCATCCTTGTTCATCTTGGACCTCGAGCAGGGCTGCACTAAGGCCTGAGGGACAGTCGCTCATGTGTCTAGGTGGGTCTGTGGTAGTCAGTTTCAGGAAGCTACTGCTGCCTGCTAGGAGAGTTATTTGTTTGCAGAAGAGCAGGGAGCCCCTCTCTGTATGTACTGACTGAGAAGCTAATTGCAGTATATTGCATCCACAATTAATTAACACGCATGTGAATCAGCTAATTACTCACTAGCTCTCCCCTCCTTTCCTCTGCCTGCAAAGTTCACACAGTGGTTGGGAAAGGCCAAGAACAGAGCCCAGCTTCTCCTCCCTCCCTTGATCAGTCTCTCCTCTATTCCCTTTTCACATTCCTCCCCCTTCTTTTCTGTAGGGCTGTTTAAATATTCGAAGAGAATCTTTTACTCTAGTCTAGCCCCTGACTCTACTTACTGTGTGACCTCAGGCAGCAGAATCCCAATCTCTAGGCAGGCCTCAGGCTTCCCATCTGTAAAATGGAGAGAGATGTCATATTAACCTCTTCCTTCAGCAAAGAACATGGTACAGGCATACTTCATTTTATTGTACTTCACTTTATTACACTCCTCAGATATTGTATTTTATACAAATTGAAAGATTTTGGCAACCTTGCATGGAGCAAGTCTATTGGCACCATTTTTTCCCACAGCATGGGCTCACATCATGTCTCTGTGTCACGTTCTGGTAATGCTCACAATATTTCAAACTTTTTCATTATTGTTATATCTGTTATGGTGATGTGTGATCAGTGATCCTTGATGCTACTATTGTAATTGTTTTGGGATGCCATGAACCGTCCCTATATGTGACAGCAAACTTAATTGATAAATGTTGCGTGTGTTCTGACTGCTCTATCAACTGGCCATTCCCCATCTCTCCTCAGCCCTCCCCCCTTCTCTGAGACACAAAATATTTAAGAATATTACATTAACTTTGATAAAGGTACAGCAGGGTTTGAGAGGACTGATTCCCATTTTGAAAGAATTTCTACTGTGGGTAAAACGCTATCCAACAGCATTACATGCTATGGAAAAATCTTTCATGAAAGGAAGAGTCAGTTGATGTGGCTAACTTCATTGTTGCCTTGTTTTAAGAAACTACCACAGCTACCCCAGCCTTCAGCAACCACCACCCTGGTCAGACAATAGTCATCAACATCAAGATGAGACCCTGCCCCAGTAAAAAGATTATGACCTGATAAAGGCTCACATGATGGTTAGAATATTTTTTAGCAATATTTTTAATTCAGGCATGTATATTTTTTTAGACATAATACTATTGAAGACTTAATAGACTGCAGTATAATGTAAACATAACCTCTACATGCACTGGGAAACCAAAAGATTCATGAGACTCGCTTTATTGTGATATTTGCTTTATTGTGATGGTCTGGAACCGAACCTGCAATATTTTCGAGTTATGTTTGTATCTAAAGAAATGTATTCTCCCACTGGTATTTTTCTCTTCTCTGACTGCCCTTCACCACAAAAAGTCCCTTGTGCTTGGGTAAGAAGTAATTAAGGAAGGAAAAAAAAAGGAGGGAGAATATTGCAAAAAGGTGACCCTCTGTCCCGAATGATTGGTAGAGAACACAGTCTTGTCCCCCAACAGCCCTCAGATTGGAACTAGGAAAGGAAGAGGGAAAGAGGAATTTTAGCTCTCCAGGTTTCCTCCAGTTCTGAGATTGTGTGATAGAGAATCTCTCTGACGGTAAGACAGGAAGAATAGACCCCTCACGCAGACAGGGCTTTGAGAGGCATAAAGGTCAGACTGTCTCTCTGCTAGCTGACTTTTGATCACAGGATCACAGAATCTCAGAGCTGGAAGGGCTCTTGTAGGGCATCTAGCCTGAATCCCTAAACAGAAAAATGGAATGGGCATCCAGTCTCAGCTAAAGACCTCTGATGGAGGAGAAGCCAGGATAACTCATTTTGTTTTATGACAGATTGAATTGTTAGAAATGTTTTCCTCCCAATGAACTTTAATGAGCATTCCTGCAGCTTTCCCCTTTTACTCCTGGTTTGGTACTTTGGGACACAGCAGATCATGGCTAATCACTCTTTAATCAATCAATCAGTAAAAATTGACCAAGCACCTACTGTGTGTCAGCTTCTGATCCAGCTGAGTGTTGGAGATACAAAAAGAGGGAAAAGTCCCTACCTTCAAGGAGCTTACAATTTAACATTTATATAGCATATAAATATAAAGACACACACACACATATATATAGTATATATTTATATAACATATATACAATATATCTAACATTTTATAGCACTTACTATGTAACAGGCACTGTGTGCTAAGTGCTTTACAATTATCTTATGTGTTCCTCACAACAACCCTGGGAGCTAGGTACTATTGTTATCCCCATTTTACAGATGAAGAAACTGAGACAAACAGAGGTTAAATGTCTTACCCAGGGTCACACAGCTAATAAGCATCTGATGCTAGATTTGAGTTCAGATCTTTCTGACTCCAAGCTTAGTACTCTATCCACTGTGCCACCTAGCTGCCCCAGTCTTCCACATGACAACTTCTCATATATTTGTGTATCGCATCCCCAATAAGTCTTTTTTTTCCTTTTAAAAAACCTTTTTGTTACATTTTTAGCTGGATTTAAGATTTCATTGTCATAGAGATTTCTTGGTGACAACTCCCTCTGCCAACAGAGAAGGACATGTTCTCTGCAATTTACAATCTTAGAGACATGCCTGGGGGATTGAGAGGGGGCTGGGCCATGGCCACACATCCAGTTCATGTCAGAGGCAGGATTCGAATACACATCTTCCTAACTCTTAGATAAGCTCTTTATCCACTACACCATGGCTTTTCCAAAACTTTTCTTCTTTCATCTCAAACATCTCCAGTTCCTTTAACTCATCTTCATTCTCATATGTCAATGTCTCACCATCCAACTGCTCTCCAGCTTAGGAACATTTTTCTCAAAATGCAAGACCCAGGAATGAGTGCAATATTCCAGATGTGTCTGACCAGGGCACAGTACAGTATGACAATCTCTTAATGTAGTCCAAGATCACCTTACCTTTGTTGATTACCACATCACACTGTTGACTCATGTTGAATTTATAGCTTACTGAAATCTGCAGATATTTTTCAGGCAAACTGTTGTACAACCATGCCTCTCTTACCATCTACTTGTCAAGTCAAGTTTCACAATCCAAGTGGAAGAGTTTACATTTTTCTCTATTAATTTTCACCTTGTTCCACCTGTTTCAGTTCAGTGTTCTTATATGTCAATAACTCTTTGAATTTTACTTCTGACATCCAATGTGGCAGGGAGGGATTAGCTATACCTCCCAGCTTTGGTTCATCTGCAAATTGAATGAGCGTGCCAGCGTTGCCTTCATCCAAGCCACTGATAAAATTTTAAACAGCTTAGGGTGAAGGAGAGTTCCCCGGAACCCACCAGCAGGACACCAACTCATTAATCATTACTCTTTGGGTCCAGCCATCCAATCAATTCTGAATCTACCTAATTGTACTATTGAACCCACATTTGTCTATGTTGTTCACAAGGAAAACATGCAAGTTCATTTAGTGGTCTTCTCTAGGAAAATTTGATCTATTTCATTCCCCTGCACTAACAATATTGTTTCAGTTATTTTTCAGTTGTGGCCAACTATTTGTGACCCCTTGTTGTTGGCAAACGTACTGGTGTGGCTTGCCATTTCCTTCTCCAACTTATTTTATAGATGTGGAAACTGAGGCATAGAGTTAAGTGACTTGCCCAGAATCATGCTGCTAGGAAGTATCTGAGGTTGGATTTGAACTAGAAAGGTGAGTTTTCCTGACTTCAGACCTAGCACTCTATCCACTATGCCTCCTCAAAGTCTAGTAAATCTTAAAAAAAAAAAGCAAGAAAGAAATGATCAGTCTGGTGAGATTTCTTCTTGATGAACGCAAGTTGATGTTTTGTGATCACCACTTCTTCCAGATATTTGCTGCCTATACCTTTGATAAGAGGTGCTAGGATTTTGTCAGACATGGGAGTCAAGTTCAGTGGTTTAGAAATGGAACATTTGCCCTCCTCTGTGAAGTCCTCTGGCATTTCTTCTGCTCCCCACCATCTCCCAGTCATCACTGAGGGAGGCTGGGCATCACATCTTATCAGTTCTTTCAGTATCCTGGAATATCATTCATCTGAACCTGGTGACTCGAATGTACCAACTGCACCTCTCTTTCTCTCCACCTCCCTGGTTAACTTGCCTCTCATCCTCTCTAGTAACCATTTTGGTTCTATCCTTTCTCATCTAATCATCTTCCTCTTTGGCCAAGAAAACAGAATCAAGATGAAAGTTCAGACTTTTAACTGGCTTCCATTATTCCATTCATCCCAAGCACTGGTTGCCTTCCTTCTCTGAGATTCCTCTTTTTCCCAATACGGCTATTTTAAAAGATGTTCTTTTATTGCACTTACATTCTCTTTAGGCTTTTTTGACAGTGTTGACACTATTTGGGCTTTAGTGCTTTTGACACAATTCTTATAGGATAGCATCACATTTTTGTGTACTTCCTCTACTATCGTCCCTTGTTTCTATCTTCTGTACATGTATTCTAAAAATCACAGAATCACAAAATTTGAGAGCTGGAAGATGGACCACAGAAGTCATCTAATCCAACCCATATATGAATGGAGTCTACATTATATTATATTTAACAAATGGCTGTCCAGTCACTCTTTAAAAACCGGAGGGAGGGAGAACTGAGGCAAACAGGGATAAGTGACTTGCCCAGGATCACACAGCTAGTAAGTGTCTGAGTCCAGATCTTAACTCAGGAAAACTCCAAGCCTGGAAGTCTATCCACTGTGACACCTGCCCTGCCCATAGCTCATCAATAACTTTCTTAAATTACTGTATCCCAAAAATAAATGTAGTACTCTAGATGATGTCTAATGATGGCAAAGTATAGTGGAACTACCCCTCCACTCCCAATTCCTGGGACCTCCTCTCCCTTTAATGTAGTCCAAGATCAATCACGTTAGCTTTTTAGAATGCCCTATCACATTGTTGACATATTTATCTTGCAGTCCACTAAAATCCCCAGATCTTTATTTTAGAAGAACTACTGTCTGTCTACTATCCTATGTTATACTTCTGAAGTTGATTTGTTGCATCCAAGTGCAAAACTTTATATTTTTTCCTTATTAAGTCTTATTTTATTTGTCAGCCCAGCCTCCTAACACATTAAGATCCTTTTGAATCCTAACTCTTATCTTTTGTGTTAGCTATCAACCAGTAAGCATTTATTATGTGTCTACTATGTGCTTTGTGTTGTGGATACAAAAAGAGGTAAAAGACAGTCCCTGCCCTCAAGGAGCTTACTATTCCTCTCAGTTTTCTATCATTGGCAGATTGATGACAACAGAATCTATACCTTTATCAGTATAATTGATAAGTACCATGTTTCCTCAATAATAAGACACTGTCTTATTAATTTTTTGGAAAGAAAAACACCAGAGGGCTTATTTTCAGGGGAGGGCTTATGTTGTCCTGCCTCAGCTCTCCTCCGCGGCACTGCTCTCAATGGCGCCAGCAAGCAAATCACTGGGGAAGAACAGGATGACGTGCTCACTGCTGCAGCTCTGATTGGATGCAGCTCGGAGCGCGGCGTGTGTTTCACCCGGGGGTGGGGGGGGACGGTGCATACAGAGGGTACCGTAATGTAGCGTGTAGCGCAGGGGATCACCTTCACTACAGTAGCAATCTCAATAGGGCTTATTTTCGGGGGAGGGCTTATTTTAGAAGAATCTTACACAGTAAGGGGAGGGCTTATTTTCGGGATAGGTCTTATTATCAGGGAAACACGGTATGTTAACCATCATGGGGCCAAACACACATCCCTGAGAAACTCCACTGGAGATGTCCTGCCAAAATGACATTGAACCATTAATAACTATTCTTTGAGACTAGCCATCCACTCAGTTTTAATTCGATCTATTTGTATTTCCATTCAACACATGTTTTTCTATGTTCTTCAAAAGAATAGCATGAGATACTTTATCAAAAAATGTGCTAAGATTTAGAAAATGTATATCGACCAATTCTTATTTACAAGCTTAACAATCCTGTCAAAAAAGGACTTGGGATTAGCGTGCCATGACATGTTATTGAGAAGCTATATGAATTCTCTTTAATTACCTCTTCCCTTCCCAAATGTTCATCAACCATCTCATCTCCTCACCTTAACAATTCTTTCTAGAATTTTCCTAGAAATCTAAATCAAACTCATGAGCTTATAACTTTCAAACTCTGTTCTTTCTCACTCTTTTTAAATCATTCAATATTTGCCCTCCTCCAATCTTGTGGCACCTTCCATGATCTTTCAAACACCACTCAAAACTATTCAGCAATAACATCTTCCAGTTGTTTCAGGACTGGAGGATGCAGTTCACCTGCACCAGGTGATTTGAATTTATTAAGGGCAGTCAAGTTCTATCTCCTTACGTATCTGGGGTATTAGCTCTCTGTTAATTATTTTTGTCTTGTCATTTTCAGTATGAAGATCTTTTTCCTTCTCAAGGAAAACAGAAATGAAATAAGATTGGAACAGCTCTATTCTGTTTTCAATTATTATCATCTTACCTGCACCAAGAAAAGGTCCTATCCCTCCTTTGAATTTCTTTTCCCCCTTACTAATACATCTTTTTTTTCTTAAAAATAATCAAACTTTTTGTTGCCCTCAGTTTCCCTTTCAATTCTTTGATCATTCTGAACTTTAGCATTGCCAACACTGGTGTTACATACTATATCCCTATATTCATCATCTCTTACCTGGCTTTGGTTTTCTGTGAGTTCCCTGTGCAACTACATTCCTTTTAAAACAGCTATCTCCTTTTTTTCTTATTGGATTTTTAAAAATTTGTGTCATCAGAGTTCTTTCTTAAGGGTCTCTTATCACCCATCCTGGGCTTACTACCATGTAATTTTAGGCCATGAGATCCTTCTGTATCTTTCTCAGGATGCCTTAAAATCAATTTTACCCAAATATAGGACTCATTTCAGATTATGTCTGGTTTTCTTCTCCTTCTTTATTATGAACTCTAGGAGGAATTGTTCACTTCCTCTTAAGGTTCTTGCCGCTGCCAACTGAGCAACCAATTCCTTCTTGTTGGTAAAAATTCTTTCCAGAATAGCATTTCCCTTTGTTGATCTTTTACCTTTTGAAAGATGAAGTGAACTTTAAGACAAGTGAAGAACCTATTAGTTGTTTTGTTGTTTAGTGGCTTTAGATCATGTCTAGCTCTTCACAACTCCTTTTGGGATTTTCTTGGCAAAGACACTGAAGTAGTTTGCCATTTCCTTCTCCGACTCATTTTACAGATGAGAAGACCAAGGCAAATGGGGTTAAGTGAGTTGCACAGGATCACACAGTAAGTGTCTGAGGCCAGATTTGAACTCAAGTCTTCCTGACTCCAGATCCAGCACTCTATCTACTATACCACCTAGCTACTGTTTTGCTTTGGGCAGAGATGATTCCATCAACTCTGTAGATCATGGAAGTTCACAATTACTATCATATGATGCCTCTATGTTAGGTTTTGATCTCTTTCTGGAATTCATCATTTATTTCCTCCTGCCGTACTGGTGGTTTTTAGTATATTCTGATGATACTTATGTTTCTGACTATATTGATCTTCCCTCAAATTCTCTCTACCAAGCTTCTTACTTTTAGTTTCCTGCATACAAGTAGTATTGTCTCTCTCTCTCTCACTATATATATATATATATATATATATATATATATATACTCATTTAAATACCATAGAGAGTAGCTACAGTGCAGAAATTTTTGAAAAATATTTTCATGTATCATTTTCTTAACTAGCTATATATTCTTAAAATATAACAGTATCCTCTGAAGTCTTTCCTTTTGATTGGTAGGAATGATGAGAATACCACTGTGCCAGAAAGTTCATCCTTCTGGGCTCTTAACTCAACATTCTCATTCACCCCATATTTCCAGTTAGTTGCCAACTCTTGTATCTACTTCCATGACATCTCCCTTATACTTTCCCTTCTCTCTACTAGCACCGCCTCCACCCTAATTCAGGCCCTCATCAGTCTCCTAATTGGTCAACTTGCCTTAAGTATCTCTCCATTTAAAGCCATAGAGTCACCAAAGTGATTATGAAGTGGTATGATCATGTTACCACCCCCTCCTGCTTGCCCCTAGTTCATTAAGTACTGGTGACTCTCCTTTTCCTTTAGGATAAAAGAGAAAAGCCTTTGATATTTAAGGCTCTTTTTTTTCCTTTTTAATATTTTATTCATTTTGAACTTAAAGATAAAAAGACAAAACAAAAAATTACCATGTATATAGTATAACACAAAAAGAGGATTCAATATGAAATCGTGAATTTGTATTTCATACTTTAACTTTTTGTTTTTCTTGAAAAACTATGTAATAATTGCTACATGTTTTTGCAAAGCTTTTCTCTCTTTCCTTTGGAGTTTTCTTCTGTTCTTTGCTAAAGCTCCTCACAACTTGGTCCCATTCTAACTATTCCGATTTATTACACTCCATTCCTACTAATATACTCTACAGCCCTGTCCCACTGGCCTTCTTGTAGGCCCTACCATGAGACACTCCCATTTCCCATATCCCACTTTTCCGCTGGCTAGCCCTTCTTGCTGGAAATCATTGCCTCCTTACCTCTGCCTTTTGTAATCTCTGGTTTCCTTCAAGAAATTAATTCAAGCAACAACTTTCCCGGGAGGATTTTCCTGCAAACCTCTACCCCAGCTGAATGTGTTTATATAGATATATTCCTAGATATGAACATGTTGTCTCTCCTGTTAATGTTTTTGTGAGTTGTGTCCTACCATATAGTATGATGCCTGGCACATAGTAGGTGCTTAATAAATGTTTGATGATTGATTGACAATTCCTACCTCAGTTTAGAGGGGAAAAATCATGCAGCTCATAGGATTTAGAAAAAGAAGGGATTGTAGGGGTGGCTAGGTGGCACAGTGAATAGAGAGCACTGGCCCTGAAATCAGGAGGACCTGAGTTCAAATCCAGCCCCAGACATTTAACACTTACTAGCCGTGTGACCTTGGGCAAGTCACTTAACCCCAATTGCCCTGCCTTCCTCCCTCCAAAAAGAAAAAAAAGGGGGAGGGGACTGTAGGGTCATTTATTTAATGGAAAAAGATCTAGGATAGGTTAGGGAGGAAGATAGTTAAAACAGTGGTTAGAGTGCTTTGTCTGGAGTCAGAAATACTTGAATTCAAATCTGACCTCAGATATTTACTACCTGTGTGACCCTATATAAGTCACTTAACCTCTGTTTGCCTCAGTTTCCTTATTTGTAAAATGGGGATAATAATATCACCTACCTCCCAGGTATTGTTGTGAGGAAGATAATAATTGTGGAGCACAGAGCTCATGTCTCAAAAATAGTAATAGCTATGTAAATATTAGATATTTTGGATTTGGATTCAGAAGAACTGAGTTTGTATCCTATGTGACCATGGCTGAAAAGTTACTGAGGTCACCTCTCTGGGCCTCAGTTTCCTCACTTGTAATAATTTCCGGTGATATTTATAGATAGGGCCTCTCAAAACTCTTTATGCAATTTTAAGCTTTAATAGCTTGAAATTACCCTAAGACTTTTGGGACACGGTATATTGTATCGGAGTTTCTGTAATTATGCAGCCCTTTAATGTTTGCAAAGCATGCATTATCTCATTTGAACTTCTGAAACACCCCTGTGAAGTAGGGACTACAAATATTTTTATTTCCTCTACAAATGAGCAAGCCTTGTTTCAGAGAGATTAAGAAACTCGACCCTTTGGTCAAGTTGACCCTTAGATCCTCTGACTACATTCTAATTCTCAGAGGTAGAATTTGAGGCAGGCAAACTTCCTTCCTAGACAACCAGTGTGCTATTGACTTTGTACCTGAGGACTAGTTCAGCTAGGAGGGCTAAATATCAAGGACCCCAGATAACAGAGAGGGGAGAGAGGCTGTGGAGGTAAAAAGTTTCTCTATTTGCATTTAGGACATAAGGGTACCTTGACAGAATGAAAACTAATCCCTTTGAGTGGGAATTATTTCATTCTTTGTACTTTGTAGGCAAGAATCCATCCTGTCTAGTAGGTACTTAACAAATGCTGGTTCATTGACTGGAGAAGGGTGCGAGTTCAGCTACTAGTATGGTTCCTTTCTTGTTTGGGAACTCTCTTTTAGGGTTTAGAGTTAGGGTTTAGTCTATTTCCTAGTTTGTGGCTCCCTCTATAACAAGAGTAAGAGTCTAGAGCAAGGGTCGGGTCTAACTCTGGAGCTTAGCTCAGACAAAGGGCAAGTTCACACAGGCTAAATAGAGGCTGGATGGTTCAAAAAGACCTAACATTGATCAGTCCCTTTCCTCGGCAGAGCCTAGTGGGGCTGCTGACCTTGTTGGGATCAGATCAGTGTGCTTGTGTTTGCAAAGGGAGGCCTTTAGTGGTGTAGGAGAACAGGGCATTATAATGGGTCTGAGCACCATCTGGGTCTCAGTATCTGTACTCTAACTGTCACATGCAATTTACATGTATATAGCACATATATGACCTCTGACTTAGAACTCTAGCTTCACCTGGGCTGGGAAAAATCCTGTGCAGTGATTCTCATTTTACATATGAAGGATTGAGGCACAAAGACATTAAGTGACTTACCCAGGGTCACACATTTAGTAAGTGTCTGGGGCAAGATCTGATCCCAGGTTTTCCTAACTCAAATAGCAGGGCTCTCTACCCAGAATCCCATGCTGGCTCCCACTTCAATCCTCCCTCCACCATTTCTCCTTGCTAGGCTTTGAGCTGGACCCAGAATAGTACAGGTAATGGGGAATGAGAGAGGAAGCAAAACACTATCTATAGGTACTGGTGGGAAAAGAGTTATAAGAGCTCTAGGTTGGTTTATGGAGTTTGTGGAACATGGGAAGACACTACTCCCATCCTCAAGGAGCCCATATGTGAGGAAGAGACAAGACCCCTACTCTGTTCAAGCAGAGTCTGCTCTGAGGGGAAAGACCAAGAAGGCTGGGGTCATCTCTCCCTTCCTACTGTTGACTGCCTGAATTTCCATCTTCTCTGCTTCTTGTAGTAATGCTAGATGCCCCCTGGTGGTCATGGCCTGTAAGTGCAGAAAGTAGAACCGAACTGACCCCAGATTCCTTCCATGCAGTAAGGGTGCTAAGAGCTGGGAAGATAGAAAGTTTAGACAAAATTGAGGCCTGCCCTCATAGAGTTCCCAGTCTAGCATTGGGATAAGGCATAGACCCAGATAAGTATGATACACAATATCAAATGGCAAGTGCCAAGTACTCTGAAATCTTTAGTGGGGAAGGTCATTCCTAGCCAGCAGCACCAAGGAAGTCTTTATGGAAGAAGTGATATTTGAACTGGGCTTTAAGTGATGGATAGAAACTCAAATGTGGAATGAGTTACAATTTATATATAAGAGCTACAAATTAGAAGGGCATTGCAATGAAAAGTGTACTGGGCTTAGAATTGGAGAATTTGAGTTAAAAATACAGTTTCTGTTACTTATTTTCTCTACTACCTTGGAAAAGTCACTTCTCTTTCCTAGGCCTCAGTTTCCTAATACATCAAATTAAAGAATCAGAAAAAATCTTGTCTATGATGCCTTCTCTGTATGAAGCTAACAGTGGGCTATGCCCTCCTAGTATTTGCCAGAGGCAGTAATCCATGAGGAGGTGAACTCACTTTCAATTTAGGGAAAGGGGTGGAGCTTGTCTCCCAACCAGGTCCTAAATGGCCTGTCCAAGGGCTGAGATACAAGTCAGGTACTGGAAAGGAAATTTTTCAGTAGCATAAACTTGGGGGAGGGGATAGCTCTAGAAAGGTGGACAGTTGGGAAAAGGTTGACAATAATTGGGACAGCAAAATGATAAGGATCGGATCATGGTTGTGGAGATACTCTGTTGAATCAACCAACGGATGTATGGTGCTGATGGATATGGTGATAATGATAGTGTACCTACGACCTAATTGGGATACAAAATCATTGCAGTAGATTGAAATAATAGATGAAGCTAACAAGCTGAAATTTATTGGAGAAAAATGTGTTATCCTATGCTTGAGTTTTTCAAATAGCAAAGGCATAAGAATAAGGTAGGGGTGGCATGATTAGATAGCATTTCATATGAAAAAGACCTGAGGGTTTTAGTGGACTGCAAGATCAGAATGCATTAGCAATGGGAAGAAACTATAAAGTGATCTCAGGCTGCATTGCCTAAAGCATAGAGTCAGGACCAGAGAAGCTGAGGTTTCTCTGTTCTCTGCTATGGGCCTGCCCCATAGGGAGTATTTTATTCAGTTCTAGGAGCCACATTTTAGGAAGGACATTGACAAATTGGAGTCGGAGCGGGGCTATTAGGATGGTGAGGTAACTGAAACCATTCTATTATTCCGTGATCAATGGAGTTGTGAATGTTTAGCATAGAGAAGACTGGGGGTGGGGTGGGGGTGAAGGAGGAGGGAGTGTTTAATAGAAGAAATTTGATCATTGTCTTTAAATATTTAAAGAGCTTTTATTGATAAGGGGGGTTATCCAGAAAGCAAAATGAAGAAAAATAGGGCCAAGTTACTGAGAGACAGATTTTTGCCCAATATAAGAAAACAAATCTCACAGCAGTGGAATGTGCTGCCTTGCCCGGTAGTGAGTGTTCTGTCAGTGGTGGTCTTCCCGTGAAGGCTGAGTTCTCATTTATTGTAGGTGCATACTCAGGTACAAGTTGGCAGAGATGCCCACAGAAGTCCCTTCTAATTTTAGAATGCTGGTGATGGTGATGAATATGTTGACCCCAGCAGGGACCTCGCTCTGGATGAGAGGAATGCAGAAACTCTCATAGATTGTTGCATTAGGTATTAGGCACATGACACAGTGAAATTAAGAACCCTTAAGGTCCAATGGGCTAGTTTTGACCATCCTGCAAAAAAGAATCTCAGCATTAGAATGGACCTCTAAAAGCTGATCATGTTAAGAATCAAGCATATATGTCAGGATATGGCAAGGTAATATCTCAGTGGCAAAAACAAAAGGTTTAGCATTCCCAACTCTGCTACCTTTTCTATGATGGGATATTGGGCAAGTCCTTTCTTATCTCTGGTCCTCTGTCTCCACCTCTATAAAATCAGTTTTCAAAGGTCCCTCCCAGTTCTAAATTCAACAATCTTTCATCCTATGACACTGAGGTCTTTGCCCCTTTGTACTTGGTCCTGGTCCTTTTTGGGTCTGAGTTGCACATCTAAAAGGAGATGTGACAAACTGAAGCAGGGTCCAGGAGAGAGATGGAGTGGTGTTGAAGGTACTGAAGATTGAAATCTTGGAGGAAAGCCTGAAGGCATGAGAATTATGGTATGAGGTATGGGGTATGAGGAGATATGAGGTATGAGGAGGAGACTGTCAGGAGAGTCACTGAGGGAATGTCTTCAATTTCATGATTTGTGGTTCTGAGATGGTGCTAATAGGGGTGAAGCTAAGCTTCTGCATGAAAGGCAAATAGGATAAGTATAATCTTCAGAGGGAGGGATTTCGAGTAGCTATCAAAAAGAATTTCTTGACTGGGAAGGCTATAATATATAGTATGAGGCAGAGGAAAGACACTTAAATGGGTCTTAAGGGAAAGAAAGACTTTTCCTTGGGTCTGAGGATGCTTCGGGAGAAATTGGTGGTTGGGGGAATGGAAGCAGTGAAGGCCTGGATTCTATTCTTAACTCTAACATTTACTAGCTGAGTGACCCTAGACAAATCACAACATCTCTGAGCCTCAGGTTTTTTTTTTAAATCTGTGAAATATGGATAATGCTACCTCAGAAGGTTGTTGTAGGAAGGGAAACATGTAGATGTGAAAGCTCTACAGATATAGAGATTAGGAATAAAGTGGTGGGGGTTCTGGACCAGAAGTAGCTTATAATCCCTTAGACCATAAACTCCTTGAAGGTGAAGATTATGCCATTTTTATCTCTGTAAATACTTCTGGATCTACAAAAGCTTTAACTCTGAGCACCAGGTAATGTACACAATAGGTGCTTAATGTTTGTTGATTTACATTTTGTGTAGGGGAGAAAAATAGAAACAGAGCAAAAGTGATGATAGAATAAAATAAGAGACCTGGTTTCCAGTTGGGTGAGTTTCAGTCATATGGCTTTTGACAGTGCATTTTCCCTTAACTCAGTTTCTTTATCAGTCAAATGAGGCAGTTGCACTAGATAATTAAAGTTCCTTCCATCTCTAGATCCTATGAAAGGGAGAGAGAAACAAAGGACAAGAGGGAAGAAGACTAAGGCAGGAGAAGAAAAAAAGAAGAGAGTGAGAATAAAGAGAGGAGACAACAGAAAGATTTAGGGAGAGCAGAAATGTGGGAGGAAGAAAAGGAAGGGAAAAAGAAGAGAAGACACAGACATATAGCACTTAGAAAAACTTAACAGATTCTAGTTGGCCCAGTTATGAAGAAGGAACCATGTTTTTTCCCCCTCTTTTCCATTTTTTTTTTCTCTATTCTACTTACAGCCCCTCCCACATACACCAATATAATAAATTCAACACATTTTTTCGTTCAAAATTGTCTTGCTTGTCTATGTTTTCTTCTTCACTTCCTTCTATTTTCCTGTGCATTTCAAAAATATATTTCAATGGACCTTCTCTTTCTTCTCTTCTCCTTTCCTTCTTCCTCCCCCTCCCCTCCCCTTCATATCCTCCTCCTCCTCCTCTTCCTTCTTCTTCTGCTTCCTCCCATTCCAAAACAAATGTACGCACAGTGGCTATATTTTTAAAAAGCATATCCTCCATATTTTGATTCCAGTAGCTCTCTATCAGAAAATGGAGCAACATGCTTCATCACAGGATCTGTGGAGACATGGTTGCTCATTTTTTTTTATTAGAATCTTGGGGTTTTTTTCAAAGTTATTTTTTTCTTTTCAATATTGTTGTCATTGTATAAATTGTTCTTTGGATCTATTTATTTCACTCTGCATTGGTTCTTCCCAAAATTGTGTAAAATCTTTTAAAAATTTTCTTACTGTGCAATAATATTTCATTACAATCATATAACATAATTTGTTCACCAATTCCTCAGGTGATGGGCAACCCCTTTGTTTTAAAATCATTTATTTTTTCTTTTTAATATTCTCCCCTCCTTTCAGGATCAAGAAGTTTGTTTTGCTCAGAACAATTCTCTCCCTGGTATTATCCTCTCTATTAACTCCCCTCCCCCATTTTCAATTGCCCTGCTGAGTTTGTGTATTTATACACCCAATTCTGTGTGTGTTCACCCTTTCTTTTTCCATTTCAGATAAGAGTGAGGTTCAACCAATGCCCACTCCTCCCAATTATCCCATCCTCCATGTATATTTTTCTCTCAATTCTCCTCCAAATCATGTGAGAGAGTAAGTTCCATCCCCTTCTTCCTTTTTTATGCATTCCTTTTAACCTCCCCCTTTTCTCCCCTCTTAAAAACCTTAGAACAGAATCAATTAAAATCCAGGTTCTCCATTAAGAAAAAAAAAATAAAGTCAACCAATACCCTTTGAAACATTAAGGTTTGGAAGGGACATTTGTTTTTTCTTTCCCTATTAGAATGTTAGCACTGTATCATAATACCACCCCTTATAATTGTTCAAATAAATTTACCTTTCTAGGTCTCTCTTGACTCTTGTGTTTGCATTTCAAAGTTCCTACTCAGCTCTGTTCTTTTCTTTAGGAATGTCTGAAAGTCCTCTATTCCACTAAAGGTCTTCTTTCCCTCCACAACATACTCAACATTTCAGAGTAAGTAATTTTTTTGGTTATAAGTCAATATCTTGGTTATTTGGAATATCGTATTCCAAGCTCTCTTCTCACTTAAAGGAAAGGCTAACAGGTCTTATGTGATCCCGAATCTTTCTGAATGTTTGCAATATTTAGAATTCAGCTGATCCTGAGAGAGAAAGAAAGAAGGGAGTATTTCTATGAGGGTCTCCCAAGAAGTCTCTATGTCTCCTTTGTGGGGTCTGCAAGCTCCAAACTTAATAATAACAATATATTTTAATGTCTAATAGAATAAATATTAATAAATATAACCCATATAGACAAAAGCTCTTTGGAGTGTCCTCAATAAATTTTTTAAAATGTAAAGGGATTCTAGGACAAAAAAATTTGAGACCCACTTATCTAGACTAGCCCCCAGAGTCCATTTAGTACAACAGAGGACCAAACTGATGCTTGTAGAGAACACAAAACAGAAATTTAAGTCCAAATTTACAAAGACAGTATGTGGCAGAGATAATTTCAAACATTGGCTCACAGATTCCAAATCCAATTCTTTTTCAGCATGCTTTATCTCACCAATAATCTCATTCTCTATCTCTATACCTCCCTAATCTCTCCCCCCTCCCCCCAAGACATTCTTTTTCCTTCCCCTTTCTTACTGTTTCCCTTTTCTTACTTTAAACCTTCAAACACCAACTCTCCCTCTTTTCTCTCTCCAATTTTCCAAAATGGTGTGTATTTGTGAGTAGCTAAGTGAAGCAATTGATGGGTACTGTGTGTAAGAGATGTGATTATCTGAACAAATATCAACCTCCACCTTTCACTGCTATTGACTTATTTCATTATTACATCTCTCTCCAGGTTCAAAGCAGTCTGGAATAGCTCAGAGATTACTAAAATCAAAGAAAGTATCTTATCAGTTTGCCCCCACTTAGTCTAATCTAAAGAAGACATTCTTGACCTTTGGGGTCCACTTTCCCTCTCTCAATCCAAAATTACGCACTTATAAATTCAGGTATTAATCACTCTAAATGGTAATGCTTTTTAATAACATTTTAAAGTAAAATAGTGATGCAAATGTGTATTTAAAGGGATAGGTTGAATTTATTCCCTCCCCCACCTCCTTTTCTTACTAATAAGGATAGCAAAAACAGAGTCATTAGAAGGGTAAAGAAGAACTGGATTGCCCCCTTCACCCTGTAAAATGATGCAGGAAAAGGAGGGAATGGGACAGAAAGCAAAGCACTCTGAACTCATCTGAAATGTCTACACCAAGCACTATATCTGTCCAATTTCATTTCTCCCCACTTTTTAGTGTCCTATGCCATACCACAAGGTCTCTGCTTTGCTTGTTTTCTCTTCATTGTGTTACAGAGATGGTGCCCAATTCTCCCCTCTCCTTCAAACATGGAAGGAGAAACATGAGTGGAAAGCAGAAGTACTCCTTATGCTCCATTTCTCCTGTTTCTTTCTTTGTCATGTGATGACGCTGTCATTCTATTAAATTTCCATGGCAAAGTCCTGGTGAGGGGGAGTGGGGTTATGTGTATATAGATTATATAATTTATAAATGTCTTGTGCCTATACACACTCACACACACACAGACATCAACATATCTGTGTATGTATTAGTTTGTCTAATGGAGGGATTGGCCCATGATGGTCTGGTTTTTAGAATATATTAGAATTTGCCTTTTCTGATGGATTATACAGAGCATATTCAGATCTTCCCTGATTGGTTTCCATCCAATGTGTGAAACTTTGGGGAGCAAATTTTTGGCCATGAGTGATGGAAGGATTGGTATTGTGTGATGAGTGTGACAGTCTTCTGATTGGCTTTGCAGTCAAAAGAATCATTGGCTCAGAAGATGCTGAGTGGGAACTGGGTTTGAATACAAAAAGGAGGCCGGACCTACAGTAATCTCTTACTCTTTTCTGAGGCTAAACTACTGTGACTTGCTGGGTGGGAGGAAGGGTAGCTGCTCCTTCTCTCTCCCACCCGGCTGTCATGTGTCTGTGAACACACTGCACTTTTGTTTCTTTTATTGTTTTCTGATCTTAAAGAATACAAAAAAGAAGGGATTTATTTGGATGAGTTAAGAAACTCTATCAGACCCATCAGAGGTCCCACCAGCTTCTAGAGTCTGCAGAAAACTCTACCAGAGGGGGTTGGAATGACTGACAAATGAGAAAGTGCCTGACAGAAAGATATGGAAAAACAGTTGCTTGAGGACAGTGCAGTCTCGGGAACTGTGACCTCATAAGCCATAGCTAGGGATCCTAGAAGAGCACTGGTTGTTGAAGTTCAGCAGGGAACTCCACACAAGGGGACTTCATGAACATTCCACAAATGGAGAAAAGGAACTCTATGGCCAGGAGCTGGGAGGTACTCTGGCACACAAACAGCCTAACTTTGAACCCACTCTACCTAAAGACCTTGTATGCAAGGAGAGAATCTAATCCTGCTTTGGAACTATTGTTTTGTCACATCTTTTCTTGCTATATCTTCTCAGTAAATACCTTTCTGTGAAAGCCTTTCGATTTCAACTAGCTAATTAAGAATTGGAAGCACATCTGTGGGAACTCGGGAGTTTTAATACTAGTTACCCCTAGACTAGTTACCCCTAACAGAAGAGGTGTTAATTAACCTTGGGAACCCCAAATTCTGAATGTGAATGCATGGTGGGATAGCGAACCCAAAGGAGGTGTTACAGGAATAGGAGTTTTGTTTTTGTTTTGAGTGGGAGTTGAGACAGTGTGGCATTGTGCATTGAATGTTGGATCTGGAGTCAAAAAAGCACAAGTTCAAATCCCACTTTTTCTGGATTAGCCATGTAACCTCCTTGAACTCTGGAAATTATCTATTCAATTATATATTTGTTCTTGAGGAGGGAGTTCCCAAATGAAGAAATAACAGATCATTGACTATTGAGAAAGAAGTTACTTGGTAAGGAAAGGAAAGATAAGGAGGAAAGGGAAAGGAGCAAAGAGTAGAGGGGGAGAACAAAGGGAAGGGAGAAGGAAGGTAATGATAGAGAGGAATAAGGGGTAAGTCACAGAGAAGAAATCTTCTGTCTTAGAGACTCTGTCCACTAAATTCAGTCATGATTCTTTTTCTTCAGAATTCCACATCCCATCCCCTCCAGAGTGTTCCTAGTTCTGCCCCTCCCCCCCTCTCTCCTCCCCCTTCCTGTGTAGGACCTGAAGATGAGCCTTGTGGAAACAAGAACCTCTGGGATGGGAATATGAAGGAAATGGGGACAGGTTAGAGACTATCTCACACAACAACACAACTTTGGAGTGTTCTATGATGGCAATTAGCCTGTACCTGCTTTCTTTACTTTCTGACTCTCTCCATCACCTACCTAACCCCACTTACCCTTCTATCTGTCTATGATTTACATACTTTTTCATCCATCCATCCATCCATCCATCCATCCATCCATCCATCCATCCATCCATCCATCCAGACACCTACCCATACCTGCATTCATTTTTCCACCCATCTTTTTACCAGTCATTTTGTAAATGGAGATCCAAGTATATAGGGACCAACACCCACCACTGAACCTCAGATTCTACTTCTTCCATGGAGATTCCTTTTCAACTTGGTGTTTTCTGAGTTCAATGGAATTGATAGGAACCCCCCAGATTTAGTGACCTACTGGATTCTGCCACCAGTCTCTCATTAGCCTCTGGATTACTCTAGTTCCCTAGCTCTCTTGGCCTAGATGAACAAAGAAAACCCAGCATCTTCCTATACAGTGATGGGCTTAACACAAAGCTTTGCTCAGTAAATTAAGAAAAGTTGCAACAGTAAAGGAAGGTACAAGCATAGATTCTCAAGTACAAATCACAAAAATTATTTGTTCACTAACTCTCTTCTAGCCCTATCTGCCTTGGCAGCCAAAGTCTTCTCTCTTTTAACCTTTCTCTGTCCCTCAGGGTCAGAGAGGCTCCAGAGCAAATTGGAGACAGTGTTTGAGTGAGGTGCTAATGGGCCATCCCAGGGTCAGGAAAGTATGAGCACTTCACTCTGAGGTTTCATTACCCACCAAAAAGGCGAGGCAGATTTCCATACCTCCTCTCCCCATGTCCATTACAGAGGAAGGAGAGAACACAGAGAGAACAGTCATTGCTTTACAGCCATCCTTCTAGCCACTCAACCATGCTTTCACCCACTCATTCTCCCATTCACTCACCCAACCTTTTATCTACCTATCCACCCACACTTCTATCCACTCACATATCCATGTATCCTTTTATCCATAAATATTAGTCTTTCCTTCCTTCTTCCCATCCATCTTTTCTTCCATCCATCCTCCTATCCATCCAATCACCCCTGTCCTGTCCATCCTTTTAGCCACCCACCAATCTTTCCATAACACACTGCTCTTTTCTGCCATCCACTAATCCTATCTATCTATCTATCTATCTA
>NW_027187460.1:1706730-1741821 GCF_028583685.1 Petaurus breviceps papuanus | reverse complement strand
CCCACTCTCCCCCCTCTCTCTCCCTCTCTTCTTCTCTCTCTCTCACACACACACACACAAACACACACACACACACACACACACACACACACACACACACACACCACTCTGCTCCGTGTGTGCGGGCATTTCATCCATGTCTGTCTTTATCCCTCCCTCCAGCTTTCACTCCTCCCCTTTCTCTCCTTTTTTCTTTCTCTCTTCCCCTCCCTTCCCTCTTTCCCATGTTTGCTCACTCCTTCTCTCCCCTGTCCCTGTACTTCCCCTCCATTTCTTCCTTCTCTCCCTTCTCTTTCCTTATCTATTTCTCTCCTTCTTCTTTTCCTTCTTCCTTTCCTTTCCTTCCTCCCCCTTCCCTTTCCCCTTTTTTCTCCCCCTCCCCCCCTCTCCCCCCTCTAATGTGTGATCTGGAAGGTTTATAAGCCCTGATGTAATCCTTAATGTAGCCTCTGGCTGGAGGTTCGGGATCTAGTCGCACTGAGCGAGATTCGGGAGGCAAAGAAGAAGGGGGAGAGGGGGGGAAAAAAACCCTCTCTCCTCCCCGCCCCGCCCCCCGGGCTCCCCTCCCCCTCAGGAAGGGAGGAGGGGGGGAGAAGATTCGAAGAGAAGGGGAGAGAGGCGGCGGCGGCGGCGGCAGGAGAGAGGGAGCGGTGGCGGCGGCGGCGGTAGAGCAGGAATCTGCGGAGAGCAGCGGCGGCGGCGACGGCGGCTCTGGGCTCGGGCTCAGGCTCTCCCTGGGCGGGCGAGCGGGCGCTGCTCTGCGCTGAGCCGGGCGCCCTCGGGCCGGCCGAGGCTGCGCTCACCTCCTTGGATGTAAGCGGCGGCGGCAGCGGGCGTCCCGCGACGCGTGCGGGACTTGCAGCGCGTCCACGGCTCCGGGGGCTCCGGGAGGGGACAATTCGGCTCCCGCTGCTGTGTTTTTTGTGGAGGGGGAGGGGGACGCGAGGTCCGCGAGTGTGTGTGGATTTACGTCCTCTGTGGCTTGGGATCTGGAGCCCAGGGACGTGGGGCTGGCGGCCACTAAGCCCCCCCCCTCGCCCCCCATCCAGCTTGTCTTTGCGCCCCCGAAGGCAACCCTCCCCAGACTCCGCCAGTGCTTCCAGGGTTCGGTTCCCTCCCGCCCCGGCTGGCGGATGCTTCCTTTGGGGGATTTGCAACTCGCCGGCCCAAGTCTCCAGGAACATCGACCCCGCTGGGGAAAGGTAAGCTGCTGGTTTTCTCTGGGTAAGGACTGGGAGAGCGGGTTAGGGAGAGGGATGGGGGTATATATGTACGGAAGAGATAAGTGGACAACCTGACTTTTTAACTTCCCACTTCGGGGCTTTAGAACGATCCCCGGAGGTTTGCGCTTTGAGCTCCGGAGTTTATGAACCCCCTTTTATCCTCCCCCCTCCCCTTTCATGCTAAACCTGCCGCCTCCTGGAGTGTTTCCAGGGTGAAGTTGGGTTTGGAGTGATTAGAATCCAGCCAGTCACCCTGTTCCCGAACCCCAGCCCAACCTAGCCCAACTGGGACCGAAGGCAGAAGCTCCCTAGATGTTCTCCATACCCACACCCCCAGACCCAGAACCAAGCATAGAATATGCCCCCAGATTTTTAGCTGCTTCCCCCTCCCCCGTCACATACAGACCCCAGTCAGGTAGGAACATTTCCCACACACACAACCCTTCCCCCCACCCTCCAAAAAGGCACAACATATTGTCCAGATGTTCTTACTTCCCCCCTCTCCGATTGCCACCAAGATGCTTCTCTGATGTTTTCCTATCATCATATATACGAAACGTACTCCCTAAAAATGATCATGTCCTTCCCCTACACAGAACCCCTAACCAAACACCCTAACAGAATGCACCCCCTAAACCCTCCCCATTCAAGTACTAAACATAGTTCCCAGATGTTCTCCACCCCCAGACAAGTATGGAACATACTCCCCAGATGTTCTCTCCCTTCCCAGCCAGGTACAGAGCATACTCCGCAGATGTCTTTCCCCCCAACACACCCATCCCTTCATTCCACCCCCGTTTCTCTGTTTTCCACCTCGTCTTCTCGGCAGAGCGGATAAACAGCCTCCAACTTTTGACCAGCCCTCCCTTAGTACGGATCTGTCCTTCACAGCGCTGGGCCTGAGGGGGTCCCCCAGGTCTGGCCGAGCGAGCTTTGGTTCTCCCTCCCCCTCTCTCACTTGCTCTCCCTGGCCTTCCTTCTCTCCCTGGCTCTCGCTCTCCGCTGACCTGCCTGGAGGAATGTGTAGCCAAGGGGAGGCGGGAGCAGTATGGGAGAGGAAACTCCGGAGGGGGCGACGATGGGTTGGTGGTGCTGCTGATAACTAGAGAAGAGGGAGCTCAGGACTGGAGAGACACCCCCCCCTCCCCTCCCCTCCCCTCCCCGACACACACACACACACAAGAAAGGGGGTGGCGCCCACAGTAGCGAGTCGCCCGCAGGGCAAGGAGGGAGGTCGCGGCGGACACTGCGGGGCTTGAGGCCCCAAGTCTTGAGGCCACTGTGGGGCTTCCCGCTCTGGCTGACCCTTCAGGGCCCTCCACTTTTCCTGCGCAGAGCCAGGCCGAGCCTGGGGTAATGCACCCTTGGAACCCACCGGTTCATTATCATGGCAATGCCTCGAAGTTTCCCTGAACGTCCGGAGCCTCGGTTTGGAGGCAGCCCTGATTGGAGGAGGGGGCATCAGCTTGCGCCCCCTTCCATCTTCCTGAGCCTCCACACAGAGCTTCAAGTCTGGAGTATAGACTCTTCCACGAACTCCCGTGGAGGAGTTGGGAGGGGGTAGGTGTGCCCTTCCCTCCCTGCCCCCACTCTCCTTCCGAGTGGGGGTGGGAGTGGGAGGGGTGAAGGGGTGGAGAGAGGAGAAGAAGAGGTCCTTGTCCAATCCCCTGCCCCCACCCTGGACTGAGACATTTACTGTTCCACCCCCACCCCCCTCCCCTTCATCACTCACACACACACACACACACACACATCCCCCAACCCGCGCCTCTGCTGTGGGTGGCAGAGCCATCCTTTCTCCGATGGTTGTATGGGTTCTGCCAGGTCCTGGAGAAGGAAGAGGGCCATATGATTTAGAGCTAGAAAGAATGTTAGAGATTACCTAATCAATCTCCTCATTTTACAGACGAGGAAACTGAGGTCCAGAAGGAGCACGGGAATAAAAAGGGAGAAAGATGGAGAAGGAAGAAAGAAAGCAAAGGAGAGAGAGAAGGAAGAGGAGGAAGGAGAGAAGGAGGAAAAGGAAAAGGGTGGTGGTGGTGGCGGGGGAAGGTCGTCTAATGCTTTTTCCTGGCAAGGGAAAGGACCTCTCCCAGCATGGCTAAGGGATTCTAAGGTTGGGGGTAGGGGGAGCCTGAAGAGCCCCTGCGGGTGCGGAGAGCAGGTAATTGCAACATCCCGGAATCATAATTGGCTGGGCTCTTCGATACCCAGTATCTCCAAGAGAAGGGTGAGAAATCTCCCCTCAGGCGAGGGAGCTGCCTCCTCCTTCCCTCTAGTCCCGCCGGACAATTATCCCGGCCCAGAGTGGGACTCCTGGGTCCCTGACTGGTGGTTGTGATTATCAGAGCAAGGTCAGGGATGCTAAAGGAAGAGGGAGGGGGCTTTGGGATAGGGGAGGTCGGTTGCAGAAGCCAGGGCTAAGAGACAGACTCCGAAGAGGCCCGCGTTATATGGGACCACCCCCTCCCCAAGCATTCAGCTCCCCGACCCTACCCCACCCCACCCCCATCCTTATTCTACCTCCCCTTTTCAGCCTCGTTCTCTGGGACCTGTTGATTCTCTGTCCCGGGGGCGGTAGGGGCGGAGATAGGGACCCGGAACCGGGAGTTGGGGGGGGGGGAAGAGTCCGGGGGCTGGAGATGGTTGAGGAAGAGGAGGCGGAGGAGATGGGAGGAAGGCTGACTGGGGGCTGGGAGAAGCAGTCTAGGGATGGACCGGTGGCCAGACTTAACTGGTGGTCTGGGGATGCGAGCCGGGACTAGCCCCAGGGACATTGATGCTGGAGAGGTTCTTGCGCCCAGGGCCAAGATGTGCTGGAGCCGGCCTAGGCCAGGGGACTGGGAGCTGTGTGCTGGGGCCAGGAGCTGAGAGCTGGGAGCTGAGGCAGGTCCGGGGCAGGGACTGGTAGCTGTAGGCTGGGACCGGTCGGGGCCTGGGAAGGAGCTGCAGGAGAGAGGTGCGTGCGCCCCAGAGACACTTGCTCAGGGCTGGACCGGCCTAAGGAAGGAGGGGCCAGAGAAATGTCTGCGCCCCAGAGCGGGTATGCAGCATTCCCCAGGTCGGAAGATTGAGCAGTTGGGAGGCGGCTGAAACTCGGGGGAGGTGGCGCCGGGGACCGGGGCCCTAGCGCTGGGGGAAAGCAGATCGAGAATGCTAGTAGCTAGCTAGTTCTCCGCCTCGCGGTGCTGCGGAGACGTGCATCCGTCACATGGCAGCCTCCCGGGCTGGTGGAGGAAAGGAGGAGGAGGAGGAGGTGGTGGTGGTGGAGGAGAAAGAGGAGGAATGCTTATTTAGAGGATTACGGCAGCAGTCTCTGAATCATTGCGCCCTCCTCCGGAATTCCCGGCCTGGAGGGAGTAGACCTGGCCAAAGTCTGGGTTTTCATCTCCCACCCCCATCCCCTTGCCTTTCCTGGAAATCTGACAGCACGGAAGGACCAGGCAGGTGGAGCTCTGCGTCTAAAGACACGCTGGGTCCCGGGTGCAGAGGGGGATCCGGATTGGAACCTGCCTTTTGGCTTGTCGTCCCCAGGGCCAGGACTGCTGAAAGGCTTGCAGGGGAAGGGTGGGGGGGAACATCTCCCACTCAGCGTAGTCTAACAGAAGCCAGCGACACTCTTAGGACAGAATCTGGGACCTGAAGACTTGGAGAAAGCTGGCCAGGGCTGGGGTCTCCCTTGCACTCTCACTCTCATTGGCTTGGGCTGCGGTGGCCCAGCTTTCTCAAACTGCAGAGAGATGGCGCCAGCTCCCCGCGGATGGGCTCCCAGACCGCTGAGCTTCCCCTGGCCTTCCCCTTTCGTGCCAGATGAGTGTGTGAATGTGCGCCCACGCATTTGCACATTTTCGGGAACTCACATGTATGCATACGTGCTGGCATGTATATAAGGTGTGTGTCTCCATGCATTGAGTGGTGTGCATCTTCCGAGGAAAGGGGACTGGGTTTGCTTAATTACTCAAATGTCTCTGGGGTCTTCTGTAGGGACAGTCCCTCCAAATATGTAGATAGCAACCCGTCTTTGCCCCGTTCTTGTTCATGACATCCCACAGTTTCTGTGGGGTAAGGTGGTGGGAGGCACTGAATGTTCTAGGGGTCTTCTTTTTTTTTTTTCTGACACCAGGAAGTCTGGGCCTTAGTCAATGTAATTCAACCAATGTCAATTGAGAATCTCCTCTGAGCAGAGATCTGCTCTAAACTCAGAGTATACAAAGTTGTGATAAGACCTGGTCCTTGCCTTCCTGAACCTTACAGGCTAATAGAGGAATATGGCATATATAAAAGTGTGTGCATCATTAGGAGCCTCTGTCTGTGTTTGTATGTCTGTATTTATGTGACTGTGTATCTGGGTTTCCTGGAATCCCAGAGCTGGGGAGGCTTGCTGGGCCATCTCCTTTTCCTTTACTCTCTATTGCAATGGAGGCCATTAGTGAAACAATTTGCTTGTATAGGGAATGCATAGACTTCCAGTGACCTGAACACTCCCACTCACCTGTCCCACTTCATTTCCTCCTTTTCTCCCATCCGCTTTCCATTATCTCCCTCTGTATCCCTGATGACATCCATTCTGTCCTTCTCCCAGTTTTCTCCTTCCCTGTGCTAGTCACTCATTGCCTTCTCATTCCACCCTCTTATTCTGTTACCCTTACCCTACTCCTGACCATTTCTACCCATACCTTCTCTTCTACTATTGGCTTCTTTCATCCCTCCCTATAGAAGAGCTCAGAACAGATAGAGTGAGGGAGAGGGAAAAATGGGAAGACTTTGCCAGGAAGAAGTGTTATTTAGCATTAAAGCATTGAGTAGGGGATGGATGCGGCTTTTACTATTTACAACTGAAGTTGCAGAGATACTTGCTGGGTCTGTGGGCAGGTTTTCACTTTGGGAGGTTCAGGGGTCAAGTTTACATTTCTGATGCCCAGAGAAGATCTCTCCATACCTACTGTGCTCAGCCCAACCTAGTGGAACAGAAAAGGTCTAAATTTTTATCCCACTGAGACCTCTCAGATTCTAAGTCCCCAAGTACAACTGAGGCTGTGGGAACATTCTATTCAGGCATCAACTTGGGGTAGTTCTTGTAATGTATTCAGGTCCATAAAGACATTTTTGCATTCTTAGATATACAAAAACGGTCAGTGTTATACAGATACATAATAAGCAGAATACCCGAGAAGAATTCTGGGTTTGGTGCCAGCAGTTCAAGTACTGGTTCTGATACTTACCATCTCTGTGACCTTAGGAAAGTCACTTAACCTCTCCCTGGTCTTCAGTTAGCTTATCTGTGAAATGGGAGCTGTGTGAACTAGATAATCATAGAGGTCCCTTCTAGCTCTGAATCTTTGAAACACAAATAGATAGTCAACAGAAATCCCCCATCAACCACAGAGAGAAAAGCATAGACTGTACATTATAATTATCTATATACATATGCAAACATGTAAGTATACTTGCATTCACACATGAACATGTTTGCACAAATATCTGCACAGACATACAGTCATACTCAGTAATGAGAATATTCATGTATGTGTGTATATACACGTGTGTACATACATACATATACGGCTATATCTGTAAGTATAAATTTGTTTTTTATGTGTTCTCCTTCATTAAAGTATAGCTCCTTGAGAGGACAGACTGTCTCACTTTTTCCCTTTGTAACCTCAACAATTAGCTTGGCACATATTAGGGGACTGATAAATGCTTTTTATTTCATTCATTCATTCATGTGTCTTACACATAGCAGACTCTGTAAGTAGTCACCACATGCATAAATGAATGAATGGATGAATTTGTGCTTATAATCATTGTAATACTAAGGATGTTACAATCGTCTTAAAGTTTACAGTGATTTATCCACATTATCTCATTGGATCTTCACCACAGCCTTATGAAGCCAGTGCTACAGGTTTTATTATTCCCTTATTGCTGTTTAAGAAACTGAGTCCAAGAGAGGTCAAGTGATTTATCCAAGCACAATCACACAGGCCTTGACAATTCAGAGACAGGTTTCCCGACTCTCAGATTGGCAGTCTATATACCGAATATCTGTCAACCCGTATCATACACTCAAGTCATTCAGCCTCACAGCTCTGGGACTCCGTTCTTTTACTTAGGCCCAGGCTTGACCCAAATTGTGAGCCTGATCAAGACTGAAGTCTTAATCACAGACTGAACTCTGACTTTGAATACAAATTAAGACCCACCCCAGGTCCACATTGAATCCTGACCTTGGCCACAGATTGAACCCTAACCTTGGTCTCAGAATGCTTCTGAACGAAGACATGGAGGTGATGTAGTAACTGGAGTGCTAAACTTGGAAAGAGGAAGAGTTCAAATCTGACTTTTGACACTTGTTAGCTGTTTGACCCTGGGCAAGCCATTTACTTTCTCTCAGCTTCAGTTTCCTCATCTGTAGAATGGGACTAACAATAATAGTGAGGCTTCAGTGATACAATAGATGTAAATTGCATGGCAAACCTTGAAGTTCTTTATAAATACTAGCTATTTTTATTATTCTTTATTAATTAATTAATATCCTTTAGGGCATGAGATGCTCACTCATACACATAGCCAAATTCAGTTCAGGTCAATATACCTTTTCCAAAGCTATCCATAGCAAAACTGGGTTAAGCAATTAGATGTTTCATTTGGAATGAGTAGGTGACATTAAACCTAAGAGGGCTTCCTGGAGGAGAAAGTGTGACCCTTATAAGGTGGTGGGGGGGGGGAGTGAAGAGTACTCTTTTTCCTTTTTGGAAAGGGGAAGGCAGGGAAGTTGGGGTTAAGTGACTGACTGGCCCAAGGTCACATGGCTAGCTCTAGAATCATACAATGTTAGAGCCAGAAAGAACCTTGGTTCTGATCCAGTCCTATCCCTGGTTTTACTGATGAGTAAATTCAATTCAATAAATAATGCTTTGAGGTTCCTACTCTTACCAAGGCTCTGTGTTGGGGATATTGAAATTTTTAAAAGGCCTAGTTTTTGTCTTTAAGGATCTTATATTGTACTAGGAAACCAATGCTCAGAAATGTTAAGTAAGTTTCTCAAGGTCACATGAGCATGTGTGTCCCCCTTCCTCTCCTGCCCCCCCAGATTATAAACTCCTTATAAACTACCTTTACTTGAAGGTAGGGATCACCTTGGTTTGCTTGGTTTTTGTTGTTTTTTTTTCTTTGTCTCCTCAGAGCCTGAACATACTGAGCACTTAATAAATATTTGTTTCATTGAGTTTAATTGAATTAAATAGCACAACCAGGAAATATAGCAAAATATATAACCAGGAAATATAGCAAAACAAGCAGCTATAGGGTATTTGGGCTCTCTTCACTCTTATCTTCCATTTCATTTTCCTGATAAAGAAACTGAGGCCTAAAGTGTGTGATGCTTTAATAATAAAGTCTAATCAGGTGACTAGGGAGTGAAGTAGAGTGGTGGGCCTGGAGTCAGGAAGATTCATCTTCCTGAGTTCAAATCCAGCCTCAGACACTTACTAGCTTCGTGACCCTGGGCAAATCACTTAAACCTGCTTGCCTCAGTTTCCTCATCTGTAAAATGACCTGGAGAAGGAAATGGCAAACCACTCTAGTATTTTTGCCAAGAAAACCCCAAATGGGGTCACAAAAGGTCAGGCATATCTGAAACGACTAAACACACACACACACACACATTGATCTGTAAAGGCCATTTTCCCCCTTTGATTTCATATTCTCATTGGTGCCCTTTGATCGACCTTTTACTTATTGATGGATGAGTGCTTCCCCCCAAAGTGTCTGGGGAGGCTTGTCTTTTCTATGTTTCTTTGGTATTTCCATGCAGTCTCCTCTCCACAAAAATCCAGAGGATATGGTGGGCAACCAAGGATAAGGGCTGTTGAGGCCATGCTGCTGAGGCTTGGTTGAAGAAGTATGACTATCCTGAATAAGAAGCGACATGGGGGGGGGGGGGGATCGTGATCATTTTGTTAGAATATCTGAAGAGCTATGACGTAGAAGGGAGAGACTTGTTTTGTTTGATCTATGAAGGCAGTGCTAGTAGCATGTGGGAAGGTTGCAGGAGGGAGCTTTAGGTTGGACAGGTAAAGATTCTTGATAATGAGAACTGTCTGTGAGTAGAATGGGGTGTCTTGGGAGGCAGTTATTTTCTACCTTGGAGTTTTTCATAGTGAGGCTGGATAACTACAATAGAAAGAATGATGGATTATGGGCCAAAATCCTAGCTCTGCCATTTACTGCATGTATGACCTCGGGCAAATCAATTAACCCTTTGGGGCTTCCTTTGTAAAGGAAGGGGTTTAGATGGCCTTTAAGATCTATAAGACTGTATAAGCTTTAAAATCTCTTCAAATTTTAATCCTAAGGGAGGAACTGAAGTAGATGCCCTCTGGGGTCCCTTAAGGCTCTGGGATTCTGTTGACTAGTGCCTCAGTTGTGCCTTCTTGAACTAAGTGATGGGAATTCCCAAAGACAGGCTGTTCCCCCTCACCTTGATCTTTTTGTGAGGGCTACTCTGCTGTGTATGCAAATATAAGTCACTATTGGTCATGTCCCAGTCTTCATGACCCCATTTGGGTCATTCATAGCTCCCTGATAGGAGCCGAGTAGAGGGAGAGAGTAGAACCTGTGACTCTAAGAACTTCAGATTTTAGTTGAGCTCTTGAACCTCTTGTATTATTTTCTTTGCCATCTTCATCCCATTATTAACAACATCATTAAATCACTACCCTCACCATAACCACTGCCATCCCCATCCTCATAATTAGTCCATTACCATTATAGCCATCACTATAAGTATTGCCATCTGAGTCCCCATCAGTGACGCTATCTACAATTCCATTATCATCTCCAACCTCATCATCAATCCATTCTAATCACCAATCATCACCATCCTCATCATTACCATAGATATAAGCAGCGACACCACAATCACTATTAGTAGCACTTCAGTCATCACCATCATTATCACCACCTACCATTGTCACCATTACCATCATTACCATCATACCCTGACAACAGGGAGAAGGCGATGTCGCTCAGTTCTTAATGTTTTCTCTAGTCAGTGAGTCAGTAACTGCCTACTATGTATGTCACTCTGTGAGTACTGAGAATACAAAGAAAGGCAAAAACAGCCCCTGCCCTCAAGGAGCTTACTGTCTAATGGGGAATATCATAAGCAAACAAATATGTACAGACAAGCTATATACATTCTGCTCCATAAATTCGAATGACTTGTGGAAAGAACAGAAGAACAAGGCTTACAGGGATTCCATATAACAAGAGAGAGGATGAGAGCACCTAGCTGTCCTTGATCAATTCATATCACTTGGGCCAGATGAACTACATCTTTGGGTCTTCAAAGAGATTGCTGAACCACTGAAAATATTATTTGAATAATTGTAAAGAATGAGAGAGGTACTATAGGACTGGAGAAAAGCAAATGATATCTCAGCTTTCGTAAAAGGAAAGCTAATAAAGTCTGCAAACTATAGGCCAGTGAACTTGACTTTCATTCCTTGAAAAATTCTAGAATGTGGTATCAAAGACATCATTTTATTCCCAGAACCTCATTCATTAGTGAATACCTAGAGAAGAAAGCAGCCCTCATACAAGTTAGGATGGCTTATACAAGAATGAGTTGTGCCAGACTAACCTTATTCCTTTTTTTTTTTCAGGACAGTATTATTAAACTGACAAGTCAGAAAAATGTTATCAAAGGAACTTACCTAGATTTTAATGAAGCATTTGGTCAATGTTCTTTTTGTAGAAAACTTAGAGACAAATGGGCTAGCCAATAGTACAGTTAAGATCAATTATAAGCTTGTTGAATGGCTAGCCTTAAAGAGTAGTCATTAATGGTTCTGTGACAACTTGGAAGTCTAAGAAGTGTTTCTATGTTATTTAATATTTTATCAGTGCACTGGATTAAGGCAAAAGCAGTATCTTTAGCAAATTTTCAGATATCACCAAGCTGGATGTGATTTCTAATATAACTGATAGAATCAATATTAAAAAAAGAAAGAAAAGAATGATGATTCATCAAGAGCCACTAGATTGGGGCAGTCCTGGAGTCAGGAGGACCTGAGTTCAAATCTGATCTCAGACACTTAATATTTATTAGCTGTGTGACTTTGGGCAAGTTTACTTAACCCCAATTGTTCTGTGGGCAAGTTTACTTAACCCCAATTGTTCTGCTTTCCCTTCTCAAAAAAAAAAGTCCTGTTAGATTGAATCTAATAAGTTTTTTTTTTTTTTGGAATGGGGTCAGACCTGTGGTTTCATCAGAGAAGGGAACTCTTAGTTTGTAGAAACTGATGCAGATCTATAACTAATCTGTAACTGACATATGGAGAGTTTCTTGAGGCACTGAGAGGTTCAGGGACTTGGCCAGAGTCAAACACAGTTCTATATATCAGGCATGATTTGAACTCAGCTCTTTCTGAATCTGAGAGAAACTACTTAGCCACTATGCTAGGCTTCCTCCTGAGATGAAATTCAGAGTCTTACACTTAGGTTCAAAAAACTGACTTAACAAGTACAAATATTGACCTCACAAGGTAGAGGAGGTGTTTGGTAAGACAGCATCTGAAAGTGATTTGGGGGTTTTAGTGGACTGCAAACTCCATATAAGTCAGCAAAGCTATATGGCAGCCAGAAAAGTGAACTCAATTTTGGGCTGCATTAAAAGAGGCATGGCTTCCAGGAATAAGGAGGGAATCATCCTGCTATATTCTGCCCTGTTCATACCACATCTTGAATATTGTGTTCAGTTCTTGGCATCATAATTAGGGAAGATATTAATAAGTTGGAGGACATCCAAAGGAGGGCAACCAGATGGCAAGAGGTATCCTGTCCATGCAGTATGAGGCTTTGTTGAAGAAATTGGGAGTGTTTACCTTGGAGAAGGGACCCCTTGGTGAGGGGTCATTGAGGGGGAGTGTGAGAGCTATCTTCAAATATATCTGAGTGGCTATTATCTGGAACAAACAGGGATTAGATTTGTTCATTTGACCTCATGGGGGTGTAACCAGGAGCAATGGGTAGAAGTTTTAAAGAGGCATATTTATCTTCAATAAAAATACGTAGGAAAAACTTCCTGACAATTAGTGGGTGTCCGGATATGACGTGAACTGCCTGTCGATTTCCCCTCACTAACAGTCTTCAGGCAGGGTCTGGATGACCGCTTGCAGGGTAGGCTGTGGCAAGAATTGCTTAGTGGATTTGGGGTGGATTGGCTGCCCGATAGGTTGATTTCAGCCCTGGAAATCTATGATAGGTTTAGCTCTCTCTCTTTTCTCCGATTAGCTTGCATTGACTTACCTCTGTAAATGTTGTATCCCTTCACTAGAACATAAGTTCCTTCAGAACAGATGTATCAGTTTGGGGTTTTTATGCCCAGAGTTCAATGCCTGGTACATATTGGATGCCCAAGAAATATTTATTATTCTGCCCTCTGGTGACTACAAATAGTAACAAAAGAAAACAAAAAAATGCCTAGTGAAATACAGACAATGAGAAAGGGAAGAAATGGAGTAATTAAACCTGTAGAAGAGAAGAATGAGGGCTAATATAGGCACGGTCTTCAGAGTATGTTTTTTTTTTTTTAACATTGTTTAACATTGTTAAAATGTTAACATTTAACATTGGTGATGTCACTATTCTCCACTTTAGGCAGTGCAGTACATTAAAGAGAGTGTATCTTCTGGAGTCAAAAGATCTGAGTTCAAATCATGCCTCTTATATTTGCTACCTATGTCATCATGGTCAAATCACTTAAGCATTATGGGCCTTAGTTTTACTCATCTGTAAAAGGAGGAGGCTGGAGTAGATGATCTCTTAGACCCCTCCCAGGTATTCCTCCAAAAATATAACCAAATGTCACTAGAACAGAGATACAGTTTAGAAGTCAGGTGACACCTTCCTACAGTGATGGCTGTTTGATTCGTTAGCAGGTGGCAGAATGACTCTCTCTCTCTCTCTGGAGATCTTTAAATATAGACAAAGCTGTTCCCCTGGGAGTCCCCAAGATAGATGAGATTACTTTCCAAGGTTGCTCCCGAGGCTGCCTGCTAGATTCCGCTTCTCAGAGAAAAGGCTGTTTTAAGGTTTTACCTGAAGTGAGAGAGGGGAATCCTAGAATCCCAGCACTTCAGAGCTAGGAGGGACCTCAGTGGGCGTCCAATCAATTCTACCCAAAGCATTATTCCTGTCTATAATCTGTCCCCTGGACAGTGACCAACCAGCCTCTCCTGGGATGGTACTGGCTTATTGTTTTCATGAGGAAGTAAATGAGTAGAAAATTTCCACATCTTTCTAGTGAAGGAATAATGGGGTCTGAAGGTCTTTAGGCTGTTGCCAGAAATTGTGATGGCCTGTGTGTTGTTTTCATAGGAAGAGAAAAGACATGTGTCCTGCCCACCAAAGGATTGGACAGGTGGCATGTCCCATGCCTCTGATGCTTGCTACCTGCATGCCCTTGGGCAAGTAGCTTCATTCTCTTTGGCCTGCATTTCCTCACCCTTAAAATGATGGGATTGGATTTTCTGGTCACTGTGGTTCCTTCTAGGTCTAGCGCAATGATTCTATGATCTCACATATCTTTTGCCCCCTCTTCCTTACCTACTTCTGAGTGCCTTCCAGGGAGGCACATGGATGAACTGTAGTAATGGCCACGAGTTGCAATAACCCAGCTTCTGTCCCCAAGAAGACCTCCCTCCTCTGCTAATGTAGACGTTTTCACTAGAGACAGCTTCTGACCTCAGGGAGATATGAGTATTTATGAACTTTACAAGTGCAAATTCTACCTCAGACACTCAGTAGCTGTGTGATCCTGGACAAGTCACTTAACTTTCTGAAGACAATTTAGAACTAACCCAGCACAGGGATTGTAAAGGTGTGTATATTTTAAGCTAGGGATGAGTGGAGGGGGGAGCCCTGCCAGTCAGGTCAAGGGGATGATTTGGGGAAGGAGGAAACATACGGAAGACTTGTACAGGTACTACAGGTAATCACTATGTGACCTTATGTAAGTCTTTCACCTCAACCATCCTTAGTGTTCTCATTTGCAAATTGGATATGACCATACCTAACACAGCTGTCTCCCGGGGCTTTTGGGAACGTTCAGTGAGATAAGGAATGAATGGGTCATTCTCACGTGCTACTTTGCTGTCAGTAATTATCATGAATGATAATAGTAATATCTGTTACCTGTTTTTATCTTTTTGATGGATTCATTTAGAAACTGTCCAAGGACAAAGCACTTTCCTGTTAATATCTTTTATATTTACTGCCCCATCGACTAATGTGCAGGTGGATAAAATGTCTGCTTTTCATAATTGAATTAAGAGGATAAGGTTATAAGCTTATCGTCTGTACAGTCATGGAAAGCATCCCCAGCACAGCTGCAGGGGATGATGGGGATGATGTGGGCCTCTTATTTTTCCCACATGGTTTTAATTTCTTCTGCTAAGTTTCAATATTTTGAAGGTTTTTCTTTTCATGTAGATCATGAGTATTTGGAATGGCAGTAACTATGAAAAACCTTAATCATAAATTTTTATGGATCAGTGATATGTCCAGGTGATTATGGACAATAGTTTTGGCTGTGGTTTGTTATTGTTAGTAGTAGTAGTAGTAGTAGTGGGAGGGACACAGTGGGACCTAATGGATAGAGATTTGGTCTGAGAACAAGGCAGAGCTGGGTTCAGATCCTACTTCTGACACATATGGGCTGTAGAACCTCTCAATGATCCAGGCAAGAAGTGGCCAGCATGCTGAATGGGCAGCGATTCCTAAACATTCCCTAATGTGGTTGAACCACATTAAAATGCAATTGGGAACTATTTAACAAAATAAATAAAAATAGAATAAAACATATAATATTACATTTTAAAACTAAGTCAATATGCTGCCTGTTAGGGATCCTTATGTATTATTATTGTGGTTCAGCTCTTTCAGAGATGTCCAACTCTTCGTGACCCCATTTGGGGTTTTCTTGGCAAAGATAATGGAGTGGTTTGCCGTTTCCTTCTCCAGGTCATTTTGCAGATGAGGAAACTGAGGCAGGCAGGGTGAAGTGACTTGCCCAGGGTCACACAGCTACTTAGTGTCTGAGGCTGGATTTGAACCAAGGTCTTCCTAACTCCAGGACCAGTGCTCTCTCCACTGTACCACCTAGCTGCCCTTATCTGTTTTTAGTGGTCTCCAGTTTCCATTTCAGTTTGACCCAACTGCATTAGGAAACTCTCTAAGACTGTAGGTTGCAACAAAGGTACTGTCCTGCATGGATAGAGGAGTTTCCTTTTCTGGGAGTTCCCTTTATCAATTCAGTGACAAATCTAGTCTCTAGCGCCATTATTATTAATTATCATTAATATTAGTAGTGGTCATGATCCTGGTACCACCACTAATTTGTGCCATGACCCCATATAACTCGGGCCTTCTCTGGTCCGCGCTGTCTCCTCCCTCTCTGAAATAATGGCCTTGGATGTGGTGGTATCAGAGAAGGCCCTCTCCAGTCCCAGGATTCTGATTCTTCCCCCTGCTGTCCTGTGCTCTCCTTCCTTCCCTTTTCATTGGCAGAACATTTCTGGTCTCCCTCTGAGGGCTGGGAAGGTTGGCTCAGGTGCTAGCAGCCCACCTTATCAGGCTGCTGATTTGGGAACTGAGATGCAGGGGTGGCTGGCAGGCTGGGGGTGTGGTGACCAGGGCTCAGCATAGGGGGAAGTGGGGGCGTTTGCCACCACCACCGCTGCTGCAGACACTGAGCCAGATCACAGTTCAGCAGCCAAAGGAGTGAGTCACTGCCAACTCTTCTGGAAAGCCTCCTGGATAAAGGGCAGATTCACTGGCTGATGGTGGGAGAGGTCAGAGCCAACTGCAGCTGGGCTCTCCATGTCTTCATTCTGTCTGGGTCTGACCCCGCCCTGAGCCCCCAGGTGGAGAATAGAGATGTTGCCGAGCTCCTGACCTCAGGGAGCCCCTGCCTGAGGTTGTAATAGACCCTCTCAAGGATTCTTCTCTTAGATAGGGGTTGGGGGGCAGGGAGAGACAGCTCCTGACCTCAGAGAGCCTCCAGTCTGAGGGTCCATGCCCTTAGGGAGTCCCTCATCACAAGATCCTAGCATTAGAGCTGGAAGGGAACTGAGGTCACACAGCACAACTGTATCTAACAGATGAGGAAACTGAGGCCCAGGGAGAAGGGATACAAATGCCTGCTGAATGAATGCCAGTCACTGTGCTTTACAAATATTAGCTCATTTGTTCCTTGCAACAATCCTGGGAGGTAGATGTCATCATGATCTGTTTTACAGTTGAAGAAACTGAGGCAGTTATGATCCCTGTTCAGGGTCACACAGCTAGTAAGTGTCTGGATTTGGAGTCAGGTATTATGCTTTATCCACTGTACCTACCACCTGGCTGCCTCTAAGGCAGATGAAAAATTTGTCCGAGGTCACAAAGGCATTGAACCTAGAACCTGAGACTCCTCCGATCTTTCCATGGTGTCCTCTCTGTTCCTCTTACTATCGGATTCTGTCATAGACCTGTTTAAGGCTCATGTCTCATGCTTCTAATCAAGCCTTTCCTGCGGTATCTCTCCCTAGATCAGCATGATACACAGGTATCTTTACAGGACGCTTGGGTTAGAATGGCTTTGACTTTCCTCTGCGGCTTGGGGCTTCTTCTGCCGTGTGTGTGCCTTGTCTCTCTGCTCAGACCAGGGACTGCCAAACCTTAGATTGAGGCCCATCAATCAAACTACAAAGGCCTGTGAAGAGAGTCAGAGAAGCTGGGGATGGAAGGCATTTGAGCAGACAAGAGTCTCCTCGAGCTCTGGTCTGTATCCTTGAACCATTAAACCCACTTTCTGAGAGGAGGGGATGAGGTGGGACTGTCTAGTCTGTTTTCCTGCCTTGGGGCAGAATAGCACTCCATGGGTCCTTCAAAAGAAAGCTGTGTGGTTTACTCCAAGTAAGGAGTACACTCAATCTCTTATTTTCCTGATGAGATTTGCAGAATCTTAGATTTGTGAGATAGAATTCTAGAGTTTTAGCATTTTAAAATTCTGGATTTTAGAATATAATCCAAGAATTTTGGAATTGAAAGGGACTTTAGCTGATCCATCTGACCATCTCCCCATATTTGCCGAATTCCCTCTCCTACACTGGATTATGAAGGTGCAATGTCTCAACCACCCAGAGCACCTGGTCATTGATTCACTTTGCCTTTCTCCAAGAGCAGGAACCTCATAACCTCTCTTGGTCAACTATTTTAGTGTTTTAGCTCCTTGGAGTCCAAGAGGTTCTTCTGGATGTCTGTCCACCGTTTCACTTGTCTAAGTGTAAGGCCATTATGTCAATCAGTCAATCTACAAACATAGTTTAAGCACTTACCATGTACCAAGCCCTGGGCTAAGGGCAGACAATACAAAGAAAGGCAAAAGCAGTCCCTACCCTCCAGGAGCTTACATGTAAATACATTTAACATGTAAGCATGTTAGCTTACAGGAAGCCAACATGTAAATAACTAGGTTCAGTACAAGATAGACATAGACTAGATGGCCCTGAAAAGAATACAGAGAAGACCTGCTCCAGGTCATCTTCCAAACAAACTCTCCCTAGGCTGGAAGACAGTAATCAAATCACTCTTTACCTCTTCTACTCCCTCTCCTCTATGCCACAAACCCATTTCTTCTCAACTCATATACAACCTCTAGGCCCTCAGCTGGAAGGGACCTCCTAAGGGATCATAGAACACAATGGAGGATTAGAGGTCATTGATCCCAACCCCCTAATTTTACTGAACAGAACAGTTAAGTGACTTGCCCAGGGTCACACAGCTAGTGAGTGCCAGACCTGAACTCAAGTCTCCATATTCCCCATTCACAACTCCATGTTGTCAACTTCTACCCAAAGCATGGGTTTCTTCTATAGCATCTTGCACAAGTGGTCCTTCAACCTCTTCTTAAAGACCTTTAGTGACAAGGAGCTCACCTTCCAAGGTGGTAATTTTATTTTGTTTCCTTTTAGTTTTGGAGCGGGGGGAAGGCAAGGAAATTGGAGTTAAGTGACTTGCCCAAGGTCACACAGCTAGTAAATGTGTCGAGTGTCTGAGGCTGGATTTAAACTCAGGTCCTCCTGACTCCAGGGTCGGTGCTCTATTCACTCCACCACCTAGCTGCCCCAAGGAGGCCATTTTCAACCAGAGTCTCATCTGTGTGTTGCCTTGCTCCCAGGAGAGGCTTGTCAGAAGATGGAGATATCTCCTAGTTAATGAAAATGTCAGTGCCTTGTCCCCTGCCGCCTTCATTCTGGGGTAGGTGGTGTTGGGGAAGCAAGAAGACTGAGTTTAGTTTGTTTGGTCCAGTGATCCAGCAGTAGCCTCTCAGAATGGCAACTTATTTTGTCTCTCTGATAGATTCACCTTTACCCCTTTTCTCCCCAGCATCTGTTAGAACAAAATGAGAAATGGTTAGGAAAAAACCCCTTTGGGGGTTATACCAATACAGACCCTCAGAAGCTCAACTGAAGGAATAGAGGGAAGAGCAAAGAGATATAGATAGATAGATAGGTAGATAGAGAAACAGAGACAAACCAGGAGAGAGATATACAGAAGCACAAAGACAGGGAAAGAAAGAGAGATGGAAATAGAGACACACAGAGAGACAGAGACAGACAGAGGCAGATGGAGATGCTGATAACCTCTAGTGGAGTGAGGGGGGGGTGATGCAGGAGTATGTGAAAATAAAAGCCATCTGTCCCCTCAGGCCCTTGGGATAGAGCAGGGGGTCATTTCTCCCACACAGAAAGGGCAGAAGATTTCTGGCATTCCTCCATCATTCCCAGCTCGATGGTCTTCCCTTGCCTTTACCTCTGGCCCTCCTGCTTCAGGAAGAAGGCTGCTTGTCTCTTTCTTGATCAATGCCCTCCATAACTCCTCCCCCACTACGGGTAGGGACACAAAATAATTTTGAAGAAATGATTTAAAGGCCTGCAGTCACGGTGCTGAAGAGCACTATAGAAATCACCTAGTCTTAGAGTAGAATGAGCTGTCTGGATTTACGATGCTGAGATCCCCATCGGGCAGAGACAAGATGACCACTTGTCCAGGATGCTGTTGGGGAGGATTCCTGTTGAGATAGATTTGGCAACTCAGTGGATAGAACACTGGGCCTGGACTCAGGAGAGACCCGAGTTTGAATCTAGCCTTAGATACCTACTAGCTGTGTGGCCCTGGACAAGGTCACTGAACCTCTCTCTGCCTCAGATTTCCTCAACTGCAAAATGAGGATAAAAATAGCATCTACCTCCCAAGGTTCTTATGAGGAAACGAGATCACACGTGTGAAGTGCTTTGAGAACTTAAAACACCATAGAACAGTAGCTATTTATTATTGCATGATCTATTGTTGGAATAGACCTTATAGATTCTATAAAGTAATAATAGAAATATATTATAATATAAAGTAAATGCTCTCAGTTTATAGATGAGAAAACCAAAGGCCAGAAAACTTAAAATGACCCTCATAGACTCTCTGACTCTGAGACCAAATGATTCTTTGATTCTATTAAGGTCTCCCATGTCCCCCCTCCCCCAGTTTTACAGTGAGGAAGTGACTTGTCCCAAGTTTCCCCACCAGCCAGTGGCAGAGGGTACTTCAGCAATCATTCTAGGCTTTTCTTCCTGGGCTTTCCCTGTTCTTCCTTAACTTTGGAACAGATAGAAGGTATCTGATGAACAAACAGATGAGTGAAAGAACTAATAAACGAATTAATGAATGAAAAAGCATTTATTCAGCACTTTCTGTGCACTAATTAATAATTGGATCTGGCACATATGAGCTGACTGACAGCCTTCTATGGAAGGGAGAGGTCCAAGGAGGCCATAATACCTGAGCTGCAGGTATTCTGAAGTGTTCATTGAGGGCAGAGAGCTCTTGGAATGGGTGGGACCCATTAAATCCCATCCTCAGAGGTTGTGAGGTCCAGCTCCCTCTTTATGGAAAGAGCCCTGGATCTCCAGGAGGGAAGCCACTTTGCCAAATTGTGGTGATGCCAGTGACTTGTCCTGTGACCCCAAGAGAACCCCTTCCTAAGTCTGGGTCTCAGGTCCTACAACTGTCAAATGATGAACTTGTATCCAGTGCTTTCTGAAGTCTCTCCAGCTCTGACATCCTTTCTGTTTCCTGGTCTTCAGACTTTCCCAGGTCTGTGCATTCTTTTTCACCTCTATTCATAGGAGGGGGATGTGTGCGTGCCCATGGAGGAGTCCAGCCCAGAAGCTCTGGAGACCTGCCTTCCCTCCTGAGTGCTTCCCTCCCTCCCTACTCCAGCCTCTTGGCCCGGCAGGGCATTGATTCTCTGCAGAGCCTCCCCTCCCCCTGCTCCCTCCCCCAGCCAGCCCCATTCAGCCACAACACAGACTGCACTGTTCTGCAGGCTCCAGTGAGGGGACAGCTATTCAGAGGGCTTGTTCCAGCATGACAGAGCGCCTTTTGTGGCTGGGCCTGCGGCTGGGCTGGGGATGGCGTTGGTGGCCCCTGAGGGTGGGGAGAAGGCCCTGGACTGCCCAGGGTTGGGGTCTGGGGCCTGGGACCAAGGACCTGAGACTTGTGGGGAAGAGAGTCATGTAAAGGAAGGGCTTAGATTCAGGGCCGAGGCTGGAAGACAGAACGCAGAATGCTGGCTATGGGAAACCCCTTTGAGCTGTACCAATAACAATGATAGTAAACATAATAAGAGTAATAATAATAAAAATAAACAACTCATATTTCTATAGTGCTTTAAGGCTTTTCAAAGCACTTTCCTTACAATGACTCTGTGAAGTAAGTAATGCAGGTATTAGACCCACCATTTAAAAAAAGGTAGAAACTGAGACTCAAAGAGGTTAAGTATCTTGTACATTATTTTACAGCTAAACCCAGGCATAATTTGAACCCAGGTCTTGGAATCATGGGAGCTCAACATAGGAAGGGAAGCCCCTCTCTAGTCCACTTCTACCTGCACAAGAAGCCTCTCAATAATAAAGGATCTCAGGTGGAGTGGGGGTGGGGAAGGGCAGAGAACACTCCCTCTAATGGCAGCTCCATTCCATTTTTGGAAAGCTTTTGGAAACCTCCTCTGGGGGTTTTCCTTAATCCTTTGGAAGCTCCTGACTCCAAGTGTACCTCTTTGCTGGGCTGTGTGTCCAAGGAACCAGAGCCCGAGGAGACAGAATATAGGAAACATCACAACCAGAAGGAACCATTAGGAAGGGGGATATGGTGGAATGGAAAGAGCTTGGACCTGGCAGCTGGGGAACCTGGGCTCAGGGACTTGCAGGACCCAGCTCCTACATGCTGAGCTGATGGTTAAATTTTTGGTGTGAGCATTTATACTTTGGGATTCAGCAAACACTACAAATCAGGTCTTGGTTTATTTTTTTTTCTGATTGCCTAGACTTAACAAAGTATGGAGAAAATTTTAATAATACATATTAAATTCAAAGTATAGTGTCTTCTCTCCTCTCCTCTCCAAGAGCTGATTGTTAAACATTTATCATACACTCCTATCTAGGTTTTAGTACCAGCTCTGCTATGGATTTGCTATGTGATCTTAGGAAAGAAAGGCCCTTCTTTCTGACTTTTGGTTTCCCTCTCTGTAAAGTGAGAGGGTTGGATTGAATCATCATATGATAAGAACAATAATAACTAACATTTATGTAGTGCTTACAATGACTTTCTCATTTAATGTTCATAGCAACCCTGGGAAGTAGGTGCTGTTATTATCCCCATTTTATAGATAAGGAAACTGAGGCAAACAGAGGTTAAATGATGTACTTACTCAGGGTCACATCTACAAGTGTCTGAGGCTGGATTTGAATTAAAACCAGACACTGAACTGTGACACCTAAGCCCCCAGGTCACCCAGCTTATCTCTACTCAAATCATGAATCCACCTTACCATATCCTTATTCTGTCGACTCCTAGATCTCTGCCCAGTGCTAAGCACAAAGTGAAAGGCAGCTGCTGCCCTCCAAGAGCTTACGTTCTTCTGTGAGGATACAGCATGCAAAGAGATACCTTTACACGTAATGATTTGAGGAAGGAGAACATTAAAAAATTGGGGGATCAGAAAACGTTTCCCTCGGGAAGTGGCACATGAATTGAGCCTTGAAAGGAACCTCAGGATTCTAACAGGCAGAGGTGATGAGAGAGGGTGCTCCAGGGAGAGGGCATAGCTTGGACAAAGGTGCAGAAGCAGGTGTCAGCATTTGAGTTTTAGACTGCAGAGGACATGAAGGGAAGTGATCTGCAATCAACGTGGAAAGATAGGCTGGGACTAGGTTGTGAAGGGCTTTACAGTGGTCTTTTGGGGAATTTATATTTTATCCTGGAGACAATAGGGAGTCATTAAAGATTCTTTAGCAGGGGAATGACATGATCAGACTTGTGTTTCAGGAAGGAAGGAAGGGAGAAAGAAAGAAAAAGGAAGGAAAGAAGGAAGGAAGAAAGAAGGAAAGAAAGGAAGGAAGGAAAGAAAATGAAAGAGGAAGGGAGAAAGAAAGAAAGAAGAAAGAAGGAGGAAGAAAGTAAAAGAAAAAAGAGGGGAGGGAGGAAGAAATAAAAAGAGAGGAAGAAGGGAGGCAGCAGGGGAGGAAGAAAAAAGAAAGTGGGGAGGGAAGGAGGAAGAAAAAGAAATGAATGAAAGAGGTAAGGGAAAAGGGAAAGAAGGGGGAACAAAGACAGGAAGAAGAAGAAGAAGGAAGGGGAGATGGAGGAAGAAAGGAAGGAAGAGAGAAGGGAAAGAGAGAGCAAGAAAAAAAGGAAGGAAGAAAGAAAAAGAAAATGGAAAGCTTCTATTGTTAGAAAGAGTTATCTTGTTTCCACTGAAGTCTAAATATATCTTAGATTGTAGCCCAGGGGATGGGGTTAGATTCTAGGAAGAAGCTTCTGGCTAAAGAAGGAATGTTAGACCCTGTAACAAGGGACAAGGTGAGAATTGGAGGCGTGTGTGGTGATGGAGGTGGCCCCTGTGATGGTGGCCTTGACATTTTGGGCTCTGCTGGTAATAGAGAGCATGTTCTTGAGAAGCCTTGGAGCTGGCATGGGGTAATCAGGGTGGGGATGCCTACACTGAGTTCTAGAAACCAATTATAGTCTATCTCACCCGGCAATTTCAACACAGAAGTAATCACAGATTCCCCTGGAGAGGAGCTAGTGATTGGCGTTTAATTAAATAGTGACTAGTTAACAACATGACTAAACAGTGGGTAAGACCCAGCTTTTGCTGCCAGCCCCCAGCACCACCTTTACCCAGGGATCTCTAAGCACTCCTGGAGGGGAAGGGAACTCTGGTACAATATACGGTACAAAATATGTATGTTTTTCTTCGTCCTCTCAGTTTTTAGCACTCTTTTTCCATTGAAATTACCTTGTATCCCTAAAAATATACCGTAGTTGATTACTTGTGTTCAGATTACTCCTCCCCAGGAAGGTGAAAGCTCCTTGAGGACGTGCTGTCCTGGTTTGTTTGTATTTCCAATACCTAATACTGTGCCCTTTATATCATAGGCACTTGATGTTTATTGAATGGAATTCAATCAACCAATCAATCAAAAACATTTACTAAGCTCGTACTGTATACCAGGCAGTGTGCTGATACTAAGAAAGGCAAAAACACAATCCCTGTGCTCAAGGAGCTCATACTTCATTGAGGGAAACATGTATGTAAATAACTGGGAACATACACGATTTAGACAAAGTAGATGGGAAGTAATCTCAGAGGGGAAGGCACTAGCAGCTGCTGGTAGTGGTGGGAGGACCCAGAAAGGCCTCCTGTAGAAAGCAGGATTTGAACTGAGACTTGCAGGACGTCAGAGAAATTAAGAGGTGAAGGTGAGGAGCTCTAGTGCTTGCCCTTGGGAAGCTCCAGCTCTGAGGAGGAAAAGAAACATTACTGTGGCTGATTATTGTACATTTCTTTTTTTTTTTTTGGAGGCGGGGAAGGCAGGGCAATTGGGGTTAAGTGACTTGCCCAAGGTCACACAACTATTTTTTTGTGTGTCGTGTCTGAGGCTGCATTTGAACTCAGGTCCTCCTGACTCCAGGGCCGGCACTCTATTCACTGTGCCATCTAGCTGCCCCTATTGTACATTTCTTAAACGCAGACCCAAAAGAGGCTAAATTTCCCCCAAACACATAATTGCAACCATTAGCAAATCATTGCAGTGTACCATGCTATAGAATGGGAAAAAAAATGCATCCTCTAGAATCAAAGAATGCTAGTGATGCTTACTATCTGGGTGACCTTGGATGAGTCACTTAAAATGCCTGGGCCTCAGTTTCCTCATTTGCAAAATGAGGGCTGTTGCAATAGATGGTCCCCTATGATCCCTTTCAGTTTTAAACCTATGATCTTATGAAGAGTGAATCAGAATTCTATCCAAATGTCAAAAGGTTAGAGAAAGGTGAGATTAATTCAGGAACCCTTCCTGAGAACAGTAGTGTTTGGTAGCAAAAGAAATCTTGTGCCTTCCTCCTCCCAGAGGCCTTGCTGAAGGACAGAGCCCTGTTAGTTATCTCAAAAGCAACAGAGGCTGAGCAGGGTAAGTTGGCTTTGCCCCCTATGATTCCATGACTCTTGGGGATTGTGCTCACTTTCAAAGTCTCTTTTTGAGCTCAAATTGAGGCCTAGCTTACTTGGGATCAGGATTTTCATCACAGGTTGAATTTGAATTGGCCTTAGACCTTTCATTGATGTTTATGAATGAGGAAATGGAAACCCAAGTTGGGGAGATAAGTTGTCTGAAGTTATATGGGTCTTAAGAGTCTACAATCTACAATGGACACCTCCATTCCTTTCTCTTACTCTCTTCTTAACCCTGTGCAGTCTGCCTTCCCACCTCATCATTCAACTAAAACTGCCCTCTCTGAAGTTAACCGGTGATCTCTGAATCACCAGACCCAGTGGCCTTTTCTCAGTCTCCATCCTTCTTGACCTCTCTGCTGCCTTTTACACTATCTTTATCCCATTGTTAATATTCTTTTCTTTCTATGTTTTCATGATGCTGTTATTCCCTCCTAGTTCTCTTCCTCTCTGTCTGATCACTCTTCCTCAGGATCTTTATTCAGGTCCTACTTGCTAACCTTGGGAGGCTTCTGGCTCAGATCCTCTTCTCTTTCCCCTCTAGACAGTTTCACTTGGTGATTTTATCAGCCCCCTTGGATTCAACTCTCATTTCTATAAAGATGATTCTCAGATTTATTTGTCCATCTAACCTTTCTCCTCACCTCCAGTCTCACACATCCAACCACCTATTGGACATTTTGAACTGAATGTCTAATAAACATCTCCAACCCAACAAACCCAATTGAACTCATTTTCTTTCCTCCCAAACTTCCCCGCTTCCTAACTTCCCTATTACTGTGGAGGACACCACTATTCTCCCAGTCACTCGTGCTGGAAATCCTCCACTTCTCCCTCAATTTCACTCCCCCAATCACCCATATCTGATCTGTTGCCAAATCCTTCATTTTCTTCCTTTGTAGCATTTCTTCTATATGTCTTCTGTCCTCTAACACTACCACCATCCCAATCCAGGCCTTCATTATCTCACCTTCACTATATTTTTTTTTTTGCTTTTTGGAGGGCAGTTGGGGTTAAGTGACTTGCCCAAGGTCACATAGCTAGTTTTTGTGTTAAGTGTCTGAGGCCGGATTTGAACTCAGAGGAGGACCTATTTACTGCACCACCTAGCCTCCCCTATGCTTTCACTATTAAAATAGCTTTCGATTGACTCCCTTCTTCAAGTCTCTTCCTACTTGGGTCCATCATTCACTTAGCTATCAAATTGATCTTCCTAAAGTGCAAGTCTGACCATGTCCCTCCCCTATTCAATGAACTTCAGGGATTCTGCATGGCCTTCAAGATCAAATACAAAATCCTCTTTGACTTTTAAAGTCTTCTATAACCTGGCTCCTTTCTTCCGTTTCCAGTCTTTTTATGACTTACATTCTCCCTGTGGACCTGCTGTTTCTCAAACAGGACCCTCTGTCTCCAGACTATGTGCCTTTTTGTCACATCCCCATGGATGGAATGTTCTCCCTCAACATCTCCACCTCCACCTCTACCTCTGAGCTTCTGGGCTTTCCTCAAGTCTCAGGTCCAATCCCACCTGAAGGAAGTCTCTCTGGGTCTCCTCCTTTGCTAGCATCTTTACCATCTATCTAGACAACATGCAAAGCACCAGGTCAGGGGTGGGGAACCCGTGGCCTTGAGACCACATGTGGCCCTCTAGGTCCCCAAGTGCAACCCTTTGATTGAATCCAAACTTCACAGAATAAATTCCCTTAATAAAAGGATTTCTTCTGTAAAATTTGACTCAGTCAAAAGACCACACTCGAGGACCCATAGAGCCACATGTGGCCTCAAGACTGCAGGTTCCCCACCCCTTACTTGGTCCTTTGCATGTTGTCTCCCTCTTTAGAATATGAGCTCCCTGAGGGCAAGGTCCACCTTTTTTGGCTTTCTTTGCCTCCTCAGCATTTAGCACAGTGCCTGACACATGGTAAGTGTTTAATAAATGCTTGACAATTAACTGTAAAGAGATGTGCCTCTCTCCTGGCTGGAAAGGGCTCTATCAGGCATTCTGAATGGAGCAAGAGAGACCTCTAGGCTAATAAATTATAGATAACAAATGGAGGGGAGGCAGTTCTATCTTGAGAGACCAGCACAGCAGAGTAGACAGAACCGTGGCCAGGGAACCAGGTGAAATGGATTCCTAGCTCAGCTTTGCAGCTAAGGTTTTTATGACCTTGAGAAAATCCCTTTTCCTCTCTGGGCCCTAATTTCCTTTGCTTTAAAATAATGGAATTAGACCAGATGATTTCTGAAGGTCCCTTTCAACTCTGATGTTTCATGATTCTGTTATTCAAACCCAAGGTCAGGCACTTGGCAGTAGAGGCAGCTGGGTGGCAAAGTAGATAACCTGGATTCAGGAAGATCTGAGTTCAAATGCAGACTCATATACTTACCATCTGTGTAACCCTGGGCAAGTCACCTGACCTGTATCAGCTTCAGTTTCTTTACCTGTAAAATGGGGATAATAACAGCACCTACCTTCAAGGGTTGTTGCGAAGAAAAATTGAGATATTTGTAAAAGCCCTTTGTAGATCTTAAAGCACATTTACATAAATGCTGACTTTCTTGACTATTATTATGGCAGAAGCTGAGACTAGAAACTTCAAGTATCTTGACCCCTAAGTCCAGTGCTCTTCAGTCTTCATATTTCCAGACCTATAACTGACTTACTGCACGGACTCCCCTCTCTGGGCTTCAGTTTTCTCCTTTTTAAAATGAGGAACTTGGACTGAGTTCCCTTTCAGCTCTAATATCCTCTGGTCTATATGTTAAGCATCCTCATAGCTTAGATATTTCATAGCATACTATTCTTTATATTGCAAAGAATATATTATAAAATTAATATGTCATACATTATATGATAGAATATATTGTTTTGAAGTGTTATATAATGTATTAATGAATATTCTATAATATTATTATTATTATAAACAAGGCAAGGGCAAGGGCAATGTGGGGCATTCAATGAGGGTAGCTAGACGGTAATGTAGTGGACAGACAGAGGGAAAGACAGAGGGACTGACATTCTAAATGTCTCTCTGACAAATAGGAATTGAGAGGTATGCGTTGTTTAATAGTGTGACTCTTGTGTTTAAATCTTGAACAGAGTGCTGGGCCCCAAGTTCAAGAAGTCCTAAGCTCAAATATGGCCTCAGATACTTACTAGCTGTGTGTTCCTGGGGAAGTCCTTCAGCCTCTGTCTTAGTTTCAAAATGGGATAATAATAGCACTTACCTCTCAGGGTTTTGGTGAGAACCTAACGAGACAATGATTATAAAGCATTTAGCACAGTGGCTGGTACATAGTAAGTGCTATGTATGTGTTAGCTCCTGTTTGGAGAGAGTGAATACTGAGGGAGCTGCCATTCACTTAACCTCTCTGGGACTCAGTTTCTTCATCTGTACAATGGGGCCAATGATACTACTCAACTTACAGGATTTCTGTGAGGGAGGAGAGTATAAATCTTTTTTTTTTTTTTTGCTTTTTGGAGGGCAGTTGGGGTTGTGACTTGCCCAAGGTCACATGGCTAGTTTTTTTTTTTTAATTAAGCATCTGAGACTAGATTTGAACTCAGGTCTTCCTGACTCCAGGGCCGGTGCTCTATTCACTGCACCACTTAGCCACCCCAGAGAGTATAAATTTTAAAGCTTTATAGAAAGACAACTGTCATCTCTCTCTCTCTCTGTCTGTCCGTCTGTCCGTCCGTCCATCCATCCGTCCATCCATCCATCCATCCGTCCGTCCATCCGTCCGTCCATCCGTCCATCCGTCCGTCCATCCATCCATCCATCCATCCATCTATCCATCCATACATCCATCCACCCATCTATCCATCCATCTATCCATCCATCCATCTATCTATCTATCTATCTATCTATCTATCTATCTATCTATCTATCTACCTATCTATCTATTAATTTGGTCAGTTTGGTTTTAGACTGCTCTCTGATGGAATCAGAGCGGTATACTTTTGTGAGAGCAACATGATAGAATAGAGGGATAAATGACAGAAGGAAGAGAGGTGATACAGTGGACAATGTGGGATGTTTCAAGTGGGATGAATATTCATAGTGGGGTAATGGGGGAGAAGTTAATGTGCTAGAGTGCTCCCTTAGCATGGGAGAGACAGAGGGACTAACATTTTAAACGTCTCTCTGACGAATAGGAATTGAGAGGTATGCATTGATTTAATAGTGTGACTCTTGTGTTTGAATATTGAATCTTCCCTATTCCTTTGTTTTATTTTTATTGAACCAATATTAAGAATAGAGAGGTCTATGGTCTTCCGAGGACATGTTTCTCAGTTATGACAGAGAACACCTCCCCCCACCCAAGATTTTTCAGACCCTGTCAAACTACCACTACCAACTTCTGGTGACTCATATGGACAAATGATACTGCTAGAAAGAACCTAAACAAGAAATATTGCTGAGCATTATGAACTCCTGACTAAGAAATGAATACTGTTGAGTTCTAGTGGTTTTTTCATCACTGTGAGTGATTGAAAATAGGCATTTCTGAAGAGTAAATCAGATTTGGGAAGTGAACAGCTGCTTCCAGAGATGGTATCTGAGAATAGGATTTGGATTTCTTCACCATGGTTTAAAAGAAATAATAGGCTCTTGGCCAGGGATGGAGTGTGTCTAATGAGGGTTGGTTTAAAAAAAAAATCTATTTGCCTGAACTCTTGAGAATCTTCTCAGGAAGGTTTAGAAGTGGTGCAGGAGTAAGAAAATTGCCCATGAAAGATCTCTGCCAAGCCTGATACCACAGAGAGCAGCAGCTGCAGCATAAGAGAAAGGAAATCAGTAGAGATGCCCAGTAATTCGCATAAGGGAAAAAGAAATCCAAGACGCAAGCCAGTGTCAAATCCTGTTGCCTCAGTGGTCTAACTGCAGATGCACAAGATATGGGTAATAACAGGATTAACTTGCAGTCCTGAAGCCAGGAAGCAAATCCAGCCTCATAGGATGACTCAAAACTAAAATGTGATTGGCTAAGGGATTCTCTCCTTGAAAAGAACAGCAGATAAAAGGGAGAAGAGTGGCATTATATATAAAAGAAAGGTGCTTATGTGAAAAAAGAACCCATTAACTGGAAGGAACAGTGTTTGGGCAAAGATCAGTGGAGGGAGAAACGGAAGTAAAAATTTCTTAGGAGTATACTGTAGAGTAGACCACCTGGATAGAAGGAAGAAATAGATGAATTATTTGAAAACCAGATCATAATCCTGGCATAAGGCAATGTTGTATAGTGAAGAGTGTTTGAGGAAGGAAAGGCATATATTCCAGTCCTAGCTACAACATTCACAAATGATGTATGATCATGGGCAATTTACTTGTGTTCTCTGAGAGGAACAGGGAACAGAATTCTGGGCCTGGAGTCAAGCAGTCCTCAGTTCAGATTTGGCCTCAGACCCTTCCCAGCTGTATGACTCTGGGCAAGTCAATTACTCTTTGTTGGCCTCAGTTTCCTCATCTGTAAAATAATGATATCATCTACCCAAAGCCCTATACAGATGCTCACTGTAGTTGCTGCTGTTCCCTGTTTCATAGGGTCGCTCTGAAGAAGTAATTTATGTCAAGTGCTCTTCAGAACAGTGTTTTATAATAACAGAGCCTTCAAGGTGAGAAGAACACTAGATTTACTTTGTCTCAACTGAGCATCACAACAGCTGTGTTGGGCAGATGCTATTATTATTCCCCTATTATATATGAGGAAACTGAGGAGAGAGAGGTAAATAGACTTGTCCAGGGTCATACAGAGTCAGCCAGGTGGTGTGGTGGACAGCACGTGGGACCTAGAGTTAGGAAGACCTGAGTTCAAATCCAGCCTCAGATACTTAGTAGTTGTGTGACCCTGAGTCAAGTTACTAAACTTTTGTTTGCCTCAATTTCCTCATCTGTGAAATAGGGATAATAATAGCACCTGCCTCAGAGGGTTGCTGTGAAAATCAGGTGAGATAATAATTGTAAAGCATTTAGGACAATGCCTGACACATAGTAAGTGCTATATCAAGGATAGCTATCATCATCATCATCACCACCATCATCACCACCACCACCACCATCATCATCATCACAACCACCACCACTACCACCACTATCATCATCACCACCACCAAAACCACCACCATCATCATCATCATCATCATCACTACCATCATCATCATCACCACCACCATCATCATCATCATCATTACTACTACTACACAGCCAACAGATGTCTGAGGCAGAATTCAAATCCATGTCTTCCTGATCCCGAGTCCAACCCCCAATCCCTTGTGCCACCTTAAACATTTCTCTGACTGGGAATTGAACCAGCACTGATGCTGTGAAAGCCCTGAATGCTAACCACTAGACCACCAGGAAGGCCTATAAATGTCAGCTATTATAGTGGTGACAGGGGCTTCAATCATCTTGATGTTTGCTGGAGCACGCTTTCTCTCTCTGCCAAAATGAGAGCACCTGATACATTTTTTGCTTATTTTGATGATGATTTCATCCTTCAAATGGCAGAAAAAACAATCGGGGGAATTCTATTATGGATCTGCCTCTCACCCATCATAGAGTAATCCCAGCTCTGCCATTTACTTTCTGTGTGACCTTATCCAAGTCATTTCTTGTCACTGAGCCTTAGTTTTCTCATAGTTTGACTGGATAATCTCTAAGGTTTCTTCCAACTTTATGGCCCTGCCATCCTATGGTCCTTTGAAATGACAGGAACTGCATAACAAAGGAATCAGTCCATTTTAGTATTTTAGACAAAATAAAGGAAAGCTGGACATAGGCCTGAAATGTTGGGAGGGTGGTTTGTAAAGCGTTCAGAGGAAAGATCGGTCTTACTCCCTGAAGAGCTCTGTTAGGCATGCTATCTCCTTGTATGATCTGAGATTGGCGGTGGAGGCTAAGGCCAATGAAAAGGACTTTTAAAGTTACATTAGGGTGAGTGGAAGACCGAATAAGAGATAGAACTAAATGTTTGAGGTAGGTAGACAATTTTTATAAGGGATGATAGGGAAAAAGCATAACTATTCAATAACTATTCAATCATTTATTAAGTGCCTACTCTGTGCCAGGCACTGTGATATGCACTGGGTATACAAAAAGTGACAAAAGACAGTCCCTGCCCTAATGGTGTTTACAATCTAATGTCAACTCTTCTTTTGCCTCTGTTTTCTCTGCCAAAGACACTGTTCTTTGGATGGGTAAGAATAGAATTAAAAGGTTAATTTGGAGTTGAAATCCAAGACAGGTGAAGATATAGTAAGGAAGGAACTGCCTGTGTTTTATTCAGTCAATTGACACACATTTTTGGTTGGTACTGTGTAAATGGCTTTGGATTAGGCACTAAGAGGCAGTAGCCACAGAGACAGAAATGAAACAGTCCCTAAGAAATCTTATATTTTATTGGGAAAAACAACATGTGTCCATATAAGTACGTACAAAATACAAGGTAAATGTAAACTAACTTGGGGAGGGGATGCATTATGATGTAGAAGGATCAGGAAAGGCCTTGTGTAGGTGGCACCAGAGCTGAATTTTAAAGGAAATCAGAAATTTAAGAGAAGGAGGTGAGGAGGAGATGCATTCCAAGCTTTGTGCAAGTGCGTGGGGACAGAGATGGAATAGAGCATGTGAAGAACAGCAAGAATGCCAGTTTGACTGAACTGATGAGTATCTGATGAGAAATAATGTGGAATAAACCTGAAAATAAGTTGGAGCCAGATTGTGAAGGGCTTGGGCAAAGGGTATGTGTAAATGCTAAAGAGAGGAGCTTGTATTTGATCCTAGAGGCAATTGGTAACCATCGGAACTTATTGAAGGGAGGGGGATACCAGGACCAGAAGAAATAAATACAAGGCACTGAAACAACTGGACTAATGACAGTGTTCATTTAGATTGTGATGAATGAAAGATGTCTTAAAGGGCTGGAGAGGGCAACTATCTCATTTCTTTTTTAAAGGGAATGGAATTTGCAAGCTATAGGCTGGTAGATTTGACCTTGCTTCCTTCCAAATTTTTAAGGGAGCATTTGTGAGTGTGACCCTGGGCTCAAGTTGGTGTCCTTTGCTTGTGTGACCTGATTTCGTCCTAACTTAAGCCTACAGAAAGACGGCAGGTCACCCTATTAATTATCCAGCAAGGGAATGCTATGTATGAAGTTCCCACTAGGTGGTGCTCTGTTTGACTCAGCCACCTAGACTCTTCAATTACTGACACCTGCAGATAGGCCCTTTCCTAAGAAGCTGCATTATCCCTGAAGACCACCAGAGGGTGCTCAGCCTGCAAAGACCTAAATGTTTTCCCACCTCTGCAGGTGCTGTACCATCTTAAAGGTTAAATTGGCTTAGATTAACTCCTTGCTGGCCTGAATTGAATTTGATTTAGGGGATAAAATGGAACATTGCTTAGAATATTAAAATTTGAAATCTATAGCCTGTGTTTAGCTAAAACCCCCATCTTGTTTGTGGATTATTTTTTTCCCCATTCATTTCCGTTTGCATTCATAGGTTGAGGAATGAAGCCTACTGTGAACATGCAGCACGTTGTACATAGAATAAAATGAAAAGGAATCAAGACTAGGAATGTTTGTGAGGGACATTTGTCTCCATTCATCTCCTCATCCCTCCTTTTTTTACTCCTGCATCTTTGGGTATAGGACAGCTAGGAGGGGCAGTGGCTAGAGCATTGGAGTCAGGAAGACCCAAGTTCAAATCCAACCTCAGACACTTAATAACTTTGTGACCCTGGGCAAGTCACTTAACTCTGCCTCAGTTTCTTCATCTGTAAAATGAGTCGGAGAAGGAAATGACAAACTACTCCAGTATCTTTGCCAAGAAAACCCCAGATGGGGTCATAAAGAGTTGGGCATGACTGAAATGACTCAACAAATCTTTGTGCATGGAAGAGAAGAGTCTTGACCAGCACATGTACCCACAGCTCAGTGAAGGATATGTGCTTTCCACCTCAAGATCTTGGACTGAAAGGGAAAAGCAGGGAGTTTCTTCCTCCATCTCTTCCCCTCCCCACCTGCCTGCAGGCTCTGCTTCTGGGTGGGGCTGATTTAGGCCTTATTTACTCCCTGGATCAGCCTGACTATTCCAGTATCTCCCTAAAGCTACTCATACAGTTTTGGCCTCCCACTCAGCCTCCTTTGCTACCATCTCTAAAGAATGTCAGAGGAAAAACATCATGAAAGAGGTGATAGATAAAGAAGAGGGGGGAAAGAACATGTTTGACTTTCTATGACCCTATTTGGGATTTTCTTGGCAAAGATACTGGAGATACTGGAATAATTTGCTATTTCTTTCTCCAGCCTATTTTACAGAGGAGGAAACTGAGTTGAAAAGGGTTGAGTGATTTCCCCAGGGTCACACAGCTAGTAAGTGTCTGAGGCTGATTTTGAACTCAGGTTCTCCTGACTCCAGGGCTGGTGATCTATCCATTGTGCCCTCTAGGATGAGGGACATAGCACACAGGTATCTTCTCTTTTGACCTGTTAATCCAGTGTGCATTCTAAGTAAGTACATTTTTGCTGTCCACTTTGTCTTAGAGAAAGAAGGGGGAAATCTCACTTCTGGTGGTATCTCATGATTCTACTCTTTCTATCTCCCTCTGTAGAAGATTTCCTGGACATCAGTGTCTCCACAGAGGCTTTTAAAAAAGTTATGCAGAAGCACTAAGTGGCATGAATTTTTAGAAAGGAAAATGGTGTTCGCTTAGAACCCAAATGGTTTTAAGAGGACCATGTCCTCCCTGACAGGTTTAATACCTTGGCAGATAATTGGAATATCATAACATAGCATAACTAAATTTTAACAAGGCATATGACAAATATTCTCATGCTTCCCTTATGGAAAACATGGAGAGATGTAGGCTAGATAATGTTACCTACCTTTAGATCAGTTCAAAACTAGTTGAATCCCTTTACCCAGAGAATGGCTATTAGTGGGTTGATGAGGGAAGTTCCCTGTCTCCAGGAATATGTCTTGGGTTGTGTGCTGTTTGATATTGAGGAGTAAATGAGATAATATTTGTAAAGCTCTCAGCCCTGAGAGCTGCCTCTGGCATATAGTAGGTACTTAGTATCCTTCCTTCTTTCCTCCTTCATTCCCTAATTACCTCCCTTCCTTCCTTCTTTCTTCCTTCCTTCCATCTTTCTTTCCTCTTCTCTTCCTTCCTTCCTCCCTCCCTTTGTTCACCTCTCCTTCCTTCCTTCCTTCCTTCCTTCCTTCCTTCCTTCCTTCCTTCC
>NW_027187460.1:1669588-1706720 GCF_028583685.1 Petaurus breviceps papuanus | reverse complement strand
CTTCCTTCCTTCCTTCCTTCCTTCCTTCCTTCCTTCCTTCCTTCCTTTTCTCCCTCCCTCCTTTTCTTCTTTCATAGAAGTGAAAGAGGCACCTGCATTTGACTAAACAAACAACATGTCTTAGACAAGATTTGAACCTAAACTCCTAACTCATTCCAAATCCACTCTTCTCCGCCCCCCCCCCAGGCTAAACCGCCTGGAGCAGGAAGGAAAAAAGCTAAAGGAATCCAAGGCTTTGTTACAAGAGGCATAATGTCCATGCTAAGGGAAATGGCAGTCCCACTCTACTCTGGCTAGTCTGTTTCCTTCCAGTGTGCTGTGTTCAGCTCTGAGCACTGCATTAAGGAAGGACACAGATTTACTGGAGTCTGTATAGGGTTATGAGGGCTCTTGGTCACGAGAGCACTTGTTGGAGGTGCTGGGGAAGTTTAGCTGGAGATGAGGAGACTGAGGGGTGAGGAGAGAATGATAGCTCTTTAAATATCTGAATGGCTTTCATATGGAAGAGAGATTAGCTTTGTTCATCTTGGCCCCAAAGAACAAGGCTAGGATTGTGGTGGTATCTCATGATTATACTCATTCTCTGGCCAGGGGTGGCTGGAAGTTGCAGAGAGCCAGATTTAAATTCTAAGTAAAGAAAAACCTAATAAGAGCTATCGCAAAGTGGAATGAGCTGCCTCATAAGTTGAGGGGTACCCCCTTCCTGAGGACTTGAAACAAAGGCTGAGGAAGCATAGGTTTGGGATTTTGCATATCCTGCTCTGGACCAGAAGACCCCTGAGGTTCCTGCCCGGGCAGAGAAACTCCACTCTGGGTGGTGTCATTGCTCCAGCCTGCCATGGTTAACACTAAGGGGGCATGTGATGTTCCAGATAGAGCCCTTACCTGGTAGTTTGAAATCCTGCCACTGCTACTTGGATGATTCCCTTCCATTGTCCCAGGCCCGGTTTCTTCTATAAAATGTGTTGCTGTATGTCCAAGAGATTAGGGACTTAATATTCCACAAATAACTAAGAATGAGTATCCCATGGAGGACAATAGAGAGGTGGTTGAAAGGTGGCAGAGGGCAACGGCATACAATCAATGAGAGATTTAGAAAAATGGGAGCATAAGATGCTATTAGGGAAACGTATGAAAGGAAGGGATGCACTCTCCATGTGTCAAGGATGGTGGAAAATAGCTGGACGTACAGAGTGGTATCTTCGAGATGTCAGAAGGCAAGGGAGGTTGCCACACGTGGGATGGACCTTTGTGGTGAAATTATGGAAGGGCAGGGTGGGTAGGTTTTGGGTCCCCATCACTGGAGAGAATATTGAAATTGATGAGACCACACATCCATTTGAGTATTTTTATTATTTAAGAAGGAGGGATTGGACTAAATGGTCTCTAAGTAAGGTTGCCTGTAGTATCCTTTGATTAAATTCTGCTCATGAGAAGTGAAGAAATGATAAGGGTAGGAGTAGCAGGAAAGACTCTGGGATATAGTGAAAAGAGCCTTCACTCCTTGTGCGACCTTGACACTGTCACCTGACTTCTCTTGACCTCAGTTCTCCATCAGTAAAATGAGGGGGTTGGATTAGGTGGCCTCTGGGGTTCCTTCTAGCTTTTAATGTATGATCAATAATAATAACAATAATAATAGCTAGCATTTAAATAGCACTTTAAGGTTTGCAAAATACTTTATATATGCTAACTCATTTGATCCTAACAAGGTATATGCTATTATTATCCTTGTTTTACAAACACAGAAACTGAGGCAGAAGAGGTTAAGTGACTAGACTAGGGACACACAGATAGTGACTGAGGCAGGATTCGATTCAAGGCCTGCTCTTCTACCTATGAGCTCTAAGGGAGACCTCGTTTTGAGTTTTGGCTGGGATGCCATGATGCCGTGAATTTGCTGTGGGACCTTAGGCAAGGCTCTTCCCTTTCTGGGCTTCCCCTCCCCACCCTCACCCCCGAGTCAAATGAGGACATTAGTAATTACCTCTCTTGCCTAACTTCTCCTATGGGACTTGAGAGAGGATGAAGTGAACCAGCACATAGGCACTCATATATTCAAGGAGTTTTACCCCTGATAGTTCACTTTTCTGTCAATACTTTACAGCTTATGATGCACTTTGCTTGCATTTTCCACTTGAGGGAAGTAGTGCAGTAATTATTCACATTTTACAGGTAGGAAAACTGGAGCTTAGAGAGAGGAAACGCTGGCCCAAGGTCACACAGCCCATCAGTGGTAGATCCAGGGGCCAAAGCCAGGTCTTCTGATGTGTGAGGAAAAGACCTGCAAAGTGCTCTGTTAAAATTACAGACCAGGCTCAGTGGTTAGGCCTGGGTCAGGGCCTCCAAGTTCCAGCTTCTCTGAAGGTCTGATCATGAAAATTAGGGCATTGCAGACTTTCTCTTTCAAATCTTTCCCTCCTCCTTAGCAGGAGCCCTTGAGATTGTGCCCAGACTGAATGGAATGGTTCAAATGATGACATTTTAAACACTGGGAAAGATAGATTTGGAAAAGGTTTGTGGGCCAATTGGTCTTCCTAGGACCAATCATATTAATGAACAAATCATAGCTTTCCTGCCTACATGTCATACATTTAGGACAAGAGTTTTTAACCTGTGATCTGTGAACTTACAAAAAAAAGGTGTTTGTGTGTGTGTGTGTGTGCATGTGCACACACACACACATATATATATATAAAATATGACTATATACACACACACATAATTTATATATAATATATTTAATCATATATAATTGTATTTTATTATAAACCATTTCCTTTGTAAGCCTATGTATTTTGTTAATGAGAAGAGGCTGGTAGGCTTCACCAGACTGCCGAAAGAATACAGGGAACCAGCCTTCTTGCTGTTTCTTACACGCCACACTCCTTTTCTGTACCTGAAGCCTTTTTGCTGGCTATCCTCCTCACTTGGAATGCTCTCCCTCTTCACCTCTACTTCCTGTCTTCTTTCAAGTCTCAGCTCAAATCCGACATTCTGCACGAGGCCTTTCTGAGCCCTCCAACCCCACCATTGCCTTCCATCTATCCTATACAAATCTTGTATGTACCTAGTTCTTTGCATGCTATCTTTCCATTAGAATGTGGCCTCCTTGATGGTAAGGCCCAGGTTTCTTACTTTTGTGTACCCCTAGCACTTGGAATAATGCCTGACACACACAGTAGGTACTTAAAAATGATTGTTGGCTGAGGGACACAAAAAAGGGTAAGAATCCCTGTTAGGCTTTTTCTGGGTTGGATCTGTTCCTGGAAACCATCTGAGGTGAGTTTAAGATTGTAAGGAGCTGTTTTCCTAGAGAAATTCTAGGTCATCTCATTAAAGGGTTGACTTGTGCCCTTTTCAAGTTCAAATTCAAAAACTCTCTTTAATTTCTGCACATAGAAGCTATTATGCTAGGAAATGGGGATACAGAGATGAATGATGTGGGGCTCCTACCCTCAGATAATTTATATTCTATAGATAAGTATAAAATAGCAGGGTGAGGAAGGTTTAAGGAAGGAAGAGCATTTAATAATAATAACTGACATTTATATAGTGCCTTAACATTTTCAAAGTGCTTTACAAATGTTATTTCCTCTGATCCTAGTGACATCTTTGGGAGGTAAGTGCTATTTTCAACCCCATTTGACAGATGAGGAAATTGAGGCAGATGTTCCATAACTTACCCATGATCACACAGAGTTTTTGAAGCCAGATTTGAGCTCAGATCTTCCTGATTCCAGGTCCAGTGCTCTATCCACTATTCCACCCAGTTTCCCTTTTGTTAAGGAAGGAGCAATCTCTCAGAGCCAGGGTGAATTCATAAAGAGGTGATGCCAGGCTAAACTGAACCTCATTTCCATTTCTGACAGGATAGCTAGATTGGCAGATCAGAACAGTACCTAGTTTGCCTAGATTTCAGCAAACATTTGACTTGAGTTTCTCACTGTATCCTTTCATACCAGCAAGAGAGACGAGGCTAGACAAGAATACTGAAGATGAATTCAGAACTTGTTTGAGTTGTAGCATGATGCAGTAAACTAGATTTAGAGTCAGAGAATGGAGATGCAATTGCTACACTTGCTATTTCCTGCCTGTGACCTGGAGCCAGTTATTTCAGTTCTCTGGGTCCCATCTTCTTGTCTTTAAAATGCAAGGTTTGGATTTTTTGGCCTTTATGATCCTTTTCAGCTTAGAATCTTGTGATTTTATGACTGGCCACTCATCATTAATTGGTTAACTTTATCCTGGAGGTCGGGTTCAACTAGAATGCCTCAGGCTGCTGTCCTTGGTCCTGTGCAATTCAGCATTGGAATGCCTAGGATGAATGCAGAAATGGTATGGAAATCAGGTTTGTGAGTGAGTAATGGGAAAAAAGATCTTTGATGTGCCAAAGGGAACACGACTAGGTTATTAGCATGCCTCACAACTAAGTGGCTGGGTGGTTTTTTCTCTTCTTTTTCAGATCTTTATAGATGCTTTACCTATGAGATAGTGAAAGAACAGCTGGCTTTGGAGGGCTGAGTTCAAAAGCCTCTGCCATTTATCTATAGCTAGTAAGCCACTTGGCCTCTCTAAGCTGCTGTCTCCTCCTTTTAAAATAGGGATAATAATAATACCTACCTCACAGGGTTGCTTTAAAGACCAAATTAGATACTGATGTTCAATGCTTTGCAAACCTTAAAGTTATTTTTGTTAGCCATTATTACTCTTTGTAGTAAATCTTCTAATCAAGTTCTTCTTGATATCATGCTCTGTTGTTTTCTGAAATAATTTGACAATCTGTCTCTGTGTAAATGCATGTTGGATGTCTTAAACGTGTCCTTTTAAACACAGAAAGTTTAATCACTTCCTTCTACCCCATCCTCTCCCCCTTGTTAAGTGTGAGCCAGCATTAGCGGGTTTACAGAAAGAGGCTAACCCAGCCAGGGGTGTGCTGGAGCCAGCTCTGTGAAAGAGCTGATTGTTAAATTTTCAGTGTGAGTCTTTATACTTCAGAAATTGGCAAAGCTACAAAAGGGGCTTGATTTATTGTTTTGTTTCTAGTCTAGACTTAAGAAAGTGATGGACAAAATGTTAATAAAGAAGATTAAACTTGAGTGGATCCTGTATACCTTCCATCATCCCCCCCCAAACTGAGAGCCAGTGTTTAAACATTTACTAGCACACCCTTGGCACAGTCCTTTTGAGTTCTATGTCAGCCGGGGGAATATTGCCAGCCAGCATTGTTTTTGGAACGGGAGGTAGGAAAGAGTAAACAATGAAGAAAAAGTGCAGCCTTCTGGTCTTTCCTGAATCAGATCTTTAGGACAAGAGCTTATCCTTTATCAGCAACACCCATATTTTTAAAAAATGCACTTTTCAAAGCCCAGTTATGCTATGATACAAAGGAAAGAATTCTAGATTGAGGAATTAAGAGACCTGGATTCTAACCTCACCTTCTTTACCATTGACTCTTATATAACATTGGGCAAGTTCCTTCTGTCTGTGTTTCCTCTTCTTTAAAGTGGGAATCCATTCTCTGCCTTGGCAATCTAAGTCTTAAAGATCAGATGAGATAGTGAATATGAGAGTGCTATGAAACCTGCCAATCACTAAACAGATGTCTTAGAGATGAGGATTGTTACTAGGCTATCATTCTCATTCACACTGGGGAAACCTTCCAAACTCAGCAGGGAAGAGGAGAATTGGGCTAAACAGACAGTTCATTTCCAATGAACTGTTACTGGGGTTTATGGTTTGGCAGGTACCTATAATGAGTGGTCTCCTTTGGTCTCCTTCATGGAAGTTGGGAGGGGCCTTAGAACATAGATCATAAAAATATCAGAGTTAGAAGAGATGTCAAAATACTGAATATTAGAAAATAGAACAGAGAACATCAGATCAAGAGGGAGCATTAGAACTTAGACCATAACATAGAGCTGGGAGGAACCTTGGAACATAGAATATCGGATCTGGAAGAGACCTTGGAATATAGAACTTCAGAGCTGCATGTGATGTTAGAACACAATTGATAAACATTTATTAAGTGCCTATTATGTGCCAGACACTGTGCAAAGTGCTAGGGATACGAAAAGAGGCAAAAGATAGTGCTTACCCTCAAGGGGTTCACAATCTAATGGAACTCGCTGAGCGGGGCCTCAGAACAGAATATCAGAATAATCAGAATATCAGAGGGACATTAAATCATGGAATTTCAAAGTTGAAAAGGGCTATAGAATGTATCTCATCCAACCCTTTCATTCTGCAGGGAAAGAGACAGAAAAGGGAAGTGACTTGGTTATTATCACACAGCAAATTAGTAGCAGAGGCAAGACTAGAGACAACACGTCTTCATACAGGGGCTGGATATTTCGAAGGGGAAGGAGATCCAGTATAGGGAAGATTGGGTTGAGAGGGAGGAGGTCTCGGTTTTACTCCCAAACCCTGACACTCACTGACTGTCCAGTGAACTGGCCGTGGAACCCCACAATTCCCACTGAGTACAGATATCTCTGCTCTCTTGGGGAGGCCCCTTTTCCTAACACCATTGAGTCAGGATAGTAGATCTGGAGAATGACTGAGGCTGTCCAGTTGGGATTCTCCAATATCCTCTGAGAAACTGCAACCCTCTCAGAGGTCCCTGAAAGAGATTCCTAAACAGAGCTCCTCTGGAGAGACCAGTTCCATGAATTATCTCATATTTTACCAGCATTCACTTCAAATGCACAATCACCTTGGACCCTCACAGCAGCCTTGTAGTACAGCAGCAAGTAGCCCCATTTTTGTGGTGGGGACACTGAAGCATGATGTGACTTGGCTTAGCTTACATAGCCATTCAATGGTAAGGTTTGGGACTAAAACCCAGTCCTCCTCCTTCTGAGCCTGATCTTCCCTGTACCGTACCTCCTTCCCCTTCTAAATATCCAGCCCCCACATAAAGATGTGTTGTTTCTCTGGAAAGCCAGGGGAGTTGCTAAGAAACAGTATTGGAGAAACTCCAAGACAGAGCTTGTGATGGTGGTTGGGTGGAATCTGGGAAATAGAAGGGGAGGACCCTAATGGAGATGTTTGGTTTGGGACATGGCAGCTTGGGAACATAGGAAGGAAACTCATGAGCTGACCTAGGCAAATAGCTTAAGTGAAGGATTTTTAAGGATCATAGGATCAAAGATCTAATGTTCGAAAGGATTTCAGAAACCTTCTTGTCCAACTTCTCATTTTCACATGAAAAAAATCAGTGCTTAGTTAGGGTGGTTGAGTGGTTCGGGGTCAGCATCAGCTGTGAACTTTGAACCCAGGCTCTCTGAACTCTAGAACCAGTGGTCTTGCTTTTATATGTATTCCCTACATTTAGCACAGTGCCTGGTACAGAAAAAACACTTAAATGTTTGTTAATTAGCTGACTAACTGACCTTTCCACTCTACTGTGGCTTTGTTTCCGTCTACCTGTGGACCCTAAATAAGAGTTGGAGCTAGGGTCAGGGTTAAAGTTTGTACTGGGGTTGTCATTAAGGTTAGGGTTAGAATTGGCCTTGTTGTCAGCATGAGGATTGGTTCTAGTTCGAAGGCTCCCATTGGTATTAGCATTAGAGTTATGTATGATGCCCAGGGATCCATATGCCTCTGCCATTTTCTTTCTTTTTATTTAACTCTGTGACGTCACCTTCCACTTTTTGTTTGTGATTCATTTCAGCAAACTTTGATTAAGCACCAACTGTGTTGAAGGGACTGTGAAGGGTTCTGGGCCCCCAGAATAGCATTCCAAACCTTGAGACTTCTTCCCTCTCATCTCCTTTCTTTTCCTCAGAGGGAAATATTGACAATCAAAGTCAGACATAGAGTGATAGTTAATGAATGCATGTCAACCTGGAGGGAGGTCTCTAGTGGAATGCTTGAGGGATCTGACCTGAGTCCTATTCTGTTCGACATTTTTATGAGCAACATATTGAGAATGCTTGTCAAATTTATCACTGTCACAGAAGTGGGTGGAATAACTAACACTTTGGATGAGAGACGGGATCTAAAAAAGACAAACAGGTTGGAACAATGGTCTAAATCTAGTAGGATGAAATATTTTCAAATACTCAGATAAATTTCTGATCTCATCAATGTGAATGTCCCTTCCAGCGATGAAGAATGTGAACCATCCATGCCTGTCCATACTGTGTGATTTTTATCCATGTTCCATGAAACAAGGATGAAATATAAGAGGCATGAATCTAAGGTCTTGCAGTTAGGTTAAAAGAAATCAGCTGTGTGAGCAAGGAATGGAAAGAAATTGTTGGACAGATGCTTTTCTAAAAAAGATATGAAGGTCTTAGTTGACCACAAACTCAGTCTAGAGTGACAGGGCTGCCCCCAAATCTGGTTTGATCTCAGGCTTCATAAACAGGAAGCATAAGGTCCAGGATGAGGAAAGTCATAGTCCTATTTGCCTCCTACTTTGGTCAAAACAAACCTAGAGTTAAACTGTTCAGTTTGGGATACCACATTTTAGGACAGGCTGAAGCATATCCAAAGGGAAAGTGACTAGAATAGTCATTAGTGGGGAGAAGAGATTTGGAGGGGAGGGCATTATCTATCACTGATGCCTCACCCAGTTCCTTCCAGCTTGTCAACTCTGCTGCTGAGCCTTTGCTTCTCTAATCCAGGTCACTGACTTTGTCTGTTCTGAGACCTTATGGGGACCTACCTAGCCCATGGCTCTGCTTTGGGGGAAATGAAAGAAGGAATGTGGGGCCCAGACCTCCAGAAGATCATAGTGGAGAGATTGAGGAGGAATAGAGCAGGGCCCTGACCAAGTGGAGCTCTTATTGGCGAACCAGACCCCACCCTGTAATCTCTGGAGGAAGAATTAAGTACCAAACCATGTGTTGCTGCATTTGCAGAGCAAGTAATAATAGATAGTTTTACAATTCCACAAATATTTTTTCAAATTGTTGATATCTTTTTATGTTTTCCAATATATCCCTCACCTCTCCCCCTCCCAGAGAATCATCTTTTATAAAATAAAGAATAAGAAATGAGAAAGAAAAACAATTTGGTGAAACTAACCAACATGTTCCCCAAGTTCACCATTGTATGCAGTGCACCACACCCTAAGTTCCTCCACCTCTGCAACAAAGGAAGGAAGCTGCATTCCCCTGTCTCTTATATGGGGCCAAGCCCAGTCATAATTTCATAGCAGTCAACATTGGCTATTTGTTGCTATTGTTCTTTCCATTTCCATTTGTGTAGTTAATTGTGCATATTGTTTTCTTGGTACTGTTCTCTTTGCATCAGTTCATGTAAATCTTACCATGCTTCTCTGGACTCATCACATTCATGGTTTGTTACATTCCATTTGATTTGCCAGAATGGGTGTTAGCCATTACCCAATAGACGGGCATCTGCTTTGTGTTCAGTTTTTTTCTACTAGAGAAATGGGTGCTACGGGTATTTTCAGCTTACTCAGCTATTATATGCAAGCCACTCTGCTAGGTGCTGGGGATACAAATACCAATATCCTTGCATTTCTAGGGGGAGGATGTTTTCCCTGCTCCCAAGTAGTGAAATAGATCTTTGAGCTCATTGGTGGGGATATTCTCTTCAATGATGCAGATTGCAGCCCATATGTGTACATACACAGTTATTTGAAAAGAAAGAGAAAACACTGACATATGGGGGAGGAGGAGGATCAGGGAGGACTTCCTGGAGGAAGTGATATGTAAGCTGATCCTTGAAGGAAGAAAAGGATTCTAAGGGAAGGACATGCACTCTATGTGTATAACTCTTTGAGGAGTCTACACATACCCAAGCATAGTCTTTTTCCAGTTCTAGTCTTGCCTTGCATTAGACATCTCCTGCTGTCTGTCCTATAAAATCAAGTATCCAAAATGGATCTCATGATCTCTACTTCCCCCCATTTCCCCATCTACACAGCAAACTTCCAGATTTCCCTGTTTCTCCTGAGGGCACCATTATTACAGTCACCTGGGTTCACAAGCTCAGACTCTTCCCTCTCCCTTATGCCACATAAGCAAGCCTTCCTGATAATTCTGCTGCTGCAATATCTATTTCTCACTTCCCTGCCCTTCTGTCCACATACACAATAATCACTCTAGTTCAGAACTTTCCCTTCCCTTTTCTGGACTATTATTAACAGCATCTTAGCTGTATGACCTTGGACAAGTAACTTAAAACCTCTGTTTGCCTCAGTTTCCTCAACTGTAAAATGGGGGTGATAAACTTACACCTTCTAGTATTGTTGTAAGAATTCAATGACAGACTATTTGTAAAGCACTTGGTACAGTGTCTGGCACATTGTAGGTACTATAAAAATGCTAGTTTCCTTCCTTCCTCCTCTCTTCCCATCCTTCCTTCCTTCCTTCCTTCCTTCCTTCCTTCTTTCCTTCCTTCCTTCCTTCCTTCCTTCCTTCCTCCCTTACTCTCCCCATCTCCATTCCATCTTCCTTACAGTTGACAAAATAAAGGCCTAAAGTATAAGTTATAAGACCCAGTCACTCCCCTCCTCACTAATCTTCAGCAGCTCCCTATTACCTCTAGGATCAAATACAAACTCATCTGCTTAGCATCGAAAACCCTTGCCAGTATGGCTCCAGCCAAACTTCCTAGTCATTTTCATGTCACTACTCTTCATGCCACATTCTCCTATTTGTTATTTCTCAAGCTAGGCATTTTATCTCCCATGCATGCATATGCTCTGAAAGGGTCTGTCTGTGCGGCAGGAGAGCCAAGATAGCTCTGGAATGTCTCTGAGATAGCACCTTGTAATTCTGGCCGTGGCCTCTAGTAGCTCTGTCTAGTCTTCAGAGAATCATGAGCATCTCCAGACTGAGGAGCTGAGGGGGGAAGACCAATGGCCAACAATAGAAAGAAAGCCCTGCCTTGTGCCAAGGACAGGAGATTTGGGCAGTTCAGGCCCCAGGATCTTGGTGCCACTAATGTCTATGTTTCTAATAAGGCACTGAGGACCATTTCCATATTTGGCTAGAGAGAATGGGCATGGGAGAGACTCAAGATTCTTGGGCCATTTTAGGGGATTCCCTGCAGACCTTATATTGCAATGTTCTCCTTTAAAGAGAAGGAAGTTGAGGCCTAGTTCAGGGGAAGTGACTTGCCCGAGGCCACATAACTGGACATTTCTAGAAGCAACTTAAGGGTCATCTAATCCAATCCTTTCATTTCAGAGAAAACAGCCCCTGAGAGAGGAAGGAATTTTGTGTAGGTTACAGAGCAAGTCATTGGCAGAGCTGGGCCTTGAACCTGTATTTCCCAACTCCTGATCTTGGGGTGGGGTCTTTGCATGATAACAAGCAGCTGCTGAATTTCATCCCTACCCTGTAGAAGAGTGGGCATAGATAGTGATAGCTCAGTGTCTGATCCATGGGTCTGAAGTCTGAGGATTTGGCTTAAATTCCCATCTCCGATGGGTGCTGCCTATGTCACCTTGGGTAAGTCCCTTGGGGCCTCAATTTCCTCATCTGTAAAACATGGGGGTTGAACTAGATGGTCTCTAAATGTTAGGTTCCTGTGAAGAGTGTGAACTAAGAGACAGAGGGAGAAGCAGAGAGAGTGGGTGAGGTGAGAAGAGAGAAGATGGGGTGAGGGGAGGTAAGAAGAGAGCGGGGAGGGGGCTGGGACAATGGGAAAAGGCAGAGGGGCCAAGATAGATTCAATGGTGCTGGGAACAAGGCCAGAGGGTTAAAGAAACAAGTTGACTGGAGGAGGCAGACAGGTGGTTATGGACAGAAGGATTCATCCCAAAGTTTCTAAGGATGGTTAACCCTTAAATTCATCATTGATGGAAGTGGTAGCCGAATTAACAACTCACCAGAACTCTGTGGACAAGGACAGACTGCTCTCTGCTCCTAAACACTTGCCCCACCCCCAGCCAGTTTTTCTGGGGGCAATTAAGAGGCAAATAGTCTGTCTTTAGACAGAAGGGGGGTGAACAAAATGACCTCTCAAGGTTCTCATCCCTCCACTCCCCCCTCAACTTTTCTGCCTGACATTCAGAGTCCTCTGAGAGACAGATGGGGAGCGGATGGCTGGCTTGAGGGGGAAGGACCAAAAGACTCAGAGTCAGGGGGAGAGAAGAGAGAGCAACTTGGAGTTGCTGCAGCCAGGAGGAGAGAGGAGAGGCTGGAAAGAGAGACATCTACAGAGGGGATGAGAAAATAAAAACAGAGAGAGAGATGGAGAAGGGAGGAGAGAAGAAAGAGAAGCAATAGCACCAGGGTCACAGGGAGGGAGACGGAGATAGATGAGAGAGAGAGAGAGAGAGAGAGAGAGAGAGAGAGAAAGGGGGAAGGAACTGGAGAGTGACAAGGAGACAGACTCAAAGACAGGAAGGGGAGAAAATACATAGGCACAGAGAAATAGAAGAGAGGAAAGAGGAAGGCAGAAGAGAAGAAAGGGAAGGCAGAAGAGAAAAAAGATAGGAAGGCAGGAGAGAAAAACTGGAGAAATAGAAGAATGGAGAGAGAAGGAGGGAGGGAATAGGAGGCGGAAGGGAGGAAAAGAAAGCAGGATAGATTGACCTGGAGAAGAGACAGGATAGGCGGAACAGCCATCAGAGGCCAGCAGGAGAAGACACATGAGGCAAGTTGGCCCGCAGAGGCCCAGAAGAGAAAGGTCCCTGCAGAATTCCCTGGGTGGGAGGAGGGATGTGGGTGGGTTGGCACTGCCAGCAGCTAACTTGCTGGAGCCAGCTCTGAGGCTTATTGAACCCTGGGCCTGGGAAGACAAGCGGTAGAAGGAGCAAGTTCAGCATCTTCCCCTTTCCTGTTTCCCACTTGCAGCAGGGGCCTGTGGCCCCTGCACTTCCACCCCCTCCCCAAAGGAGACCCTGCTACTCCCCAGAGCTGTTGGCTGGCCTCCATCCGAGGAGCAAGATGTGGGCAGAGGGCCCAGGCCTTGGCTGCCCTGTGATTTCTAGCTGATCGTGATGTTCTGAAGCACCTCAGCATATGTGACCTAAGGCAAATCACCTCCCATCTCTGGGCCTCAGTTGTAGATGAGGGGGTTAGGTTCAACAGTATCTAAGGTTTGCCAGCTTCGGCCCTCTCTCTGATCTCAGATCTGGGGGAGGAGTGCATAGATGCTATTTGTGGTCGGAGGCCCCAGTTATATGTCTTCCCATTGCCCCCTTCATGAGGGTTCGGTGAGATGGAGGCAGGACCAGAGGACACACTCTCTCCCAAATGCTTAATGTTCCTTTCTTCTCTATTTTTCCTGTCTCAGCTACAGTTGATGGCCACAGGAGGGAGCATCTGTCTGGAAAACGCAACTTGAAGTATTTTCAAAATCGTCATTCCCCTGCTCCCTGGCTTCTTCTCTCCTATCTACCTGCTCCAGCCTTCCAATTAGTCCCGCACCCCCTCACTGGTTCCAACCTTCACGTCTAACCCCGGATATCTTCTTGCCTGGCCTCTTCCTCCTGACCTCCTTTGCTGGCCTCCTCCTTTCCACCCCACACGTGGAGCCCTTGTTATGTCCAGACCTTCCCCAACTTTGGCCGCCGATTGCGCTCAGTCCCGGGGGCCCCGAGATCTAGGATGAGGAGCCCAGCTACTGCCCTGGACCTGGTCTGGATCCTCACTCCTCTCTTCCTCCTCCTGGTCCAACCAACCTGGGCAGTGGGTGGCACTGACCCCGGGCAGGGGTCTGACCCCTGCGCCACACTAGTCCTTGGCAAATTCTTTGGCTATTTCTCATCAGCCTCCGTCTTCCCAGCCAACGCTTCCCGCTGCTCCTGGACCCTGCGGAATCCTGACCCACGGCGTTATACTCTCTACATGAAGGTGTCCAAGCCTGCTGGGCCTTGTGGGCCCTGGCCTGTCCGCACCTACCAGTTTGACTCTTTCCTGGAGTCCACACGCACCTACTTGGGGGTAGAGAGCTTTGATGAGGTCTTACGTCTCTGTGACCCCTCAGCCCGTTATGCCTTTCTCCAGTCCAACAAGCAGTTTCTGCAGATGAGACGACAGCAGCAGCTGGGGTCTGACGACCAGGCCTTGGTCTCTCCATACCCAGGCCCTGATGCAGAATTCTCTGTGGAATACTTGGTGGTGGGCAATCGCAGCCCCAGCCGGGCTGCCTGTCAGATGCTTTGCCGCTGGCTGGAGGCTTGTCTGGCCGGCAGCCGGAGCTCTCATCCCTGTGGCATCATGCAGACCCCCTGTGCCTGCTCTGGTGGGGATGCCCCAGACCTAGCAGCTGGTGAGAACCCTTCCCGGGGGGATGACTGCTTGAGGGATGGCACTGAGAGCCCAGAGAACTGCCTTACCAGCTTGACCAAGGACCGAGGAGGGGACGGCAGGACTGGTGAGTGATCAGGGTATCTCCGACATCTCACTTCCATCCATCCTCACAAAAATTCAAGGGTTCCTTGGAGAAGGAGCACCGAATGTGAGCCTGAATCAAGCTGGTGGCAGGAATGTGTCAGAGAACATGGCCAGAGGTGGACAGGGGAGATCATTTTTTTTCCAGGGCTAGAGAACCTAGAATTATATTTTATTGAGGGGGGCCTACATCTGTTGTTGAAAATGATTCATCAACCAAGCAGTGCGAAATAATGGGATTCTATGAAATACTTCAGTGAAGGGAGAATTCCAAATTTTATTAAGTCATGGGGATTCTCAGGATCATACCATGAGGCCAATGGTATTTCAAGAAGGTTCTAAATTCTAAGAGGATAGTGGTATTCTAAATTCTGAGAGGACAATAAGGGTTCTAAATTCTGCTAGGCCAATGAGGCTCTAAATTCTGGTGGGCCCAGGTAGTTCTAAATTCTAAGAAGATAGTGAGGTTCTAAATTTTAATAGGCTAATGAGGTTCTAAATTCAAAGCAATCTGTGGAGTTCTAAATTCGAATAGGCCAAAGAGATTCTAAATTCTAATAATTCGATGGGGTTCTAAATTCTGATGACTCTGAGGTTCTAAATTCAAAGAGATTCATAGGGTTCTAAATTTTAATTGAACTGTGAGGTTCTAAATTCTAGAGAACAGGTGGCTTTTAAATTCTATTAGATAAGAATTATGACTTCTATAGAACAAAGGGATTTTATATTTGAAATCCCTATCCTGGGGGAGAAGTTCTAACAGGACAGGAGAATACCTCTAGAATATAAGAGACCAGAGATCTGGATTCTAGTAGACCCGAGGAATTCTAAAGATGGGGGTTATCAACTACCCCCATTCAGGTAGTTGTCTTGGGAATTACTGGTTTAGGACTAGGGTGTGAATTCTTACTCAGTTGGGCACTCCCTTCCTAAGCATGAAGTCCTCAAGCACAGCCCCAAGAATTCAGTCAAAGGGCCGTACTTGAGATCCTAGAGAGCCACACATGGCCTTGAGGCTGCAGGTTCCCCACCCCTGGATCCCGAACAACTCAATATAATGCCAAAGCTCTCTTACTCAGGCTTTTAGGTCCTCTTTTCCTCTCCCCACTGTCTTCCTTTCCCTGCCCCACTCCTGTGATGTCTCATGACCTCAGAACTCTGCCAGTTGCTTACTCCTGCTAAACTGGATGCCTTGTTCTATCCTTTCTCCATACAGTCATTCCTCACATACCTCTGTTGACTGGAGTCTTCTTCTCTCTTGTCCTTTACTGAGGATAAAGCTTTTCTAGCCATCATCCATGATCCATGGAGCAGGGAAGAAGGTGGGCAGATATCAAGGTCAGCATAGAGACCCAGGACTGAGTCTGATACCCTTGGTCTCTAATCAGCGTCAGTAGGGTGTATTACTGTTAGTTTGTCCTTCATTCTCCAAGAGGACCATGATGTCAGAAAGGTGATGTCATGACATACAAGTGAATTGGATTTGAGTGAGGTAGGGCTGTGAAAAGTCATCAGCCTCACTTTCCCATCTGGAGCCCTCTGGGTCCAGTGGCCAGATATAGGCCAGGACAACTGGAGATGGCTCTCAGTAGGATGTGTATTCTGAGCTGGATCTCAAAAAATGGGCATGGAGTTGAATGCCCCCACCCCCACTCACACTAGGCCTCCCTTGTGGCCTAGTATACCTTACTGCAAGCTGTATGGCTCTCAGGGTCAGGAGGTCAGTTTGTGACCGGGGTTAGGGCTTAGCCATTGACAAGGGTGGGAGCTATGTCTGTTTCTGGGGTTAAGATTGATTTTGTGAACCAAAGCTAAGTACTCTCCTAGGCCTGAACCATATGTCTTTGGTCTCATAAGCCCTGAGCTCTGGTCCTTGCTCATCCAGGTTCACTGTGAATATTGAAATAAATAGAAAGAAACACCTGGCTGTGTAACCTTGAGCAAGTTACTTAACCCCAATTGCTTAGGGGTGGCCAGGTGGCTCAGTGAGTAAGAGAACCGGCTCCAGTGCTGGGATGACCTGGGGATCAAATCTGGGCTCAGATACTTAGCACCACACCCAGAAATAACTGGCCATGTAACCTTGAGCAAGTTACTTAACCCCGATTGCTTAAAAAAAAAATAAATAGAAAGAGAGGTTGTGGTTGGGGGTCCTAAAGAAGCACATGGCCAAGAGCTAGGGAGTAGATCTGTGTGAGAGTCAACATGGAATGATAGAAAGAACTCTGAACTGGGATGCTAGACATCCAAGCTGTAGCTGTAGGTCAGCCATTAGGCAGCTGTATGACCTTGGGCAAGTCATTTCTTCTAAAGGTGTGACCTTTCCTCCATTGTGTTTTCCTCCCCAGGTGTCTTGTGTCTGTTCAGGTGAGAGCAGAAAAGAGACTTTCATAATTTCTCAGGAACTAAGAGACCCAATGCTCCTCTTGCCCATGAGACAATGTGAGGTTACTGAATTTGGGAGTCAGGAAAGCCTTGTTCCAAATTCTACCTTGAAAATTTATAAACTTTGTGTCCCTGTACAAGTCACTTCACCTTTTTCTGCTTCAGTTTCCTCATGCATAGAATGATGGTATTAGACTATAACCAAGGCCCTTCTGGTTTTGAATTTATATTCCTTTGTCACTAATCCATACTGGGTTCTGAGGGGCAAGAGAGGCAAGAGAAATTGTGGGGAAAGAAGTTGGCACACCCCTAGGGCAGGATAAGACAGGCTTAAAGGTCAAATTTTGGAGGTCATCTGGTCCAGCTTTCTGCCCCATGCATTCCTGACAATTTATCTAGTCTTCTTCTTGAATACTTCCAGGGAAGAGAAGCTCACTCCCTTTACAAGCACCCCATTGTGTTGTGAGATAGCTCTGATTATTAGAAAGTTGTGGGGGTTTTTTTTCCCTTAGATCGAGCTGAAATTTTCCGCTCTGTAATTTTACCCTTCAATGATTTTATTTCTGCCCTTTATGGTCAAACAGAATAAGTTTATTAACTCTTCAATCAAAAACCATTCGCCTCTTTTGTACGAGGCGCTGCAGTAGACTTTAGAGATAGAAAGACAGAAATGAAACAGTTCCTACCCCAGGAAGGTTACATTTTATCTTGTGGATTCAATAGAAGAAGATTCAAAATAAATACAAGGGACGATAAGGTAATGAGCAGCTATATGGCACCATGGATAGAATTCCGGGCCTGAAGTCAGGAAGACTTCTCAGTGCTCAGGGGGAGAAGAGAAGAGGAGAATGACGGCTTCCTTCAAATTTCTGAAGCTTGAAGTACATTCTGGAGAGGAATGAGGCTACTTTTGTTCCCCATTGCACATGCCTCTTGGGGCCGCTAGGTGGCGAAGTAACAGTGCATGGCCTGGAGTCTGGAAGACTCATCTTCCTGAGCTCAGATCTGGCTTCAGACACCTACTAGCTGTGTGACCCTGGGTAAGTCACTTAACTTGGCTTGCTTCAGTTTCCTCATCTGTAAAATGAGCTGGTGAAGGAAATGGCAAGCAGAGTTAAGTGAATTGCCTAGGGTCACATAGCTACTAAGTATCTGAGGCCAAATTTGGACTCAGAAAGATGAGTCTTCCTGACTCCAGGGCATGCACTCTATGTATACTATCCACTATGCTGTCTATCTGACCTTTCAATGAAGCTAGATGCAAGCAAATGCTTTGAAGAGAAGCAGCATGCCCTCCAGTCTAATTTCTGTGCCTTCATATATTTGAGGAAAGCTGCCATTCCCCTCCCCTCCCCTCTCCTCCCCTGTACTATCTCCTGTCCCCTCCCTTTCCCTCCCTTTTCCCCTCCCCTCCCCTTCCCTCCTCCCCTCTTCCCTTCTCTTCTCCTTTTGAGGACTGAGAGCCTTTTTGCACCAATCCTCATTCATTGTCAGAATAAAAGTTCCTATAGAATGTAGGGGTTTTGAATTCAAAGAATTCATTTTCTTTATATCTCCACTGTGTAGCACAGGGCCATGTATATAGTAGGCATTTAATAAATGCTTGTTGATTCATTGTTGGATTTATTTATTCATTCAAACATATATTAAGCTGTGTGGAGGTTTTAGTCAAATGGAGAAATATGAAACTGATATACAGTGCCAGTACAAAGGATCCCATGAGATGCAAACAAAATGTGATTTGAAGCCTGAGAGTTTTTACTGATGGGAGGAAGAATTGGGAAAGGAATTTTGGAGGAGATGGCATTTGAGTTGGACTTTGAAAGATCTGTGGAGATTCAAGAGATAAAGGAAATGAGGAAGTACATTCTAGGCATAGACAATGGCTTGAGTAAAGGCATAAAGGCTGGATAATTCAGTGCACATTTAGGAGATAGAGACTAGTCAGTTGTCTGGAGTGTTGGCAATGAGGAACTGAAGCCAAAAATCAAAGGTGGAGCGTCAGGTTTTGAAGGAACTTTGATGGACAAGTTAAGAACTTTGAACTTGAGACTAAAGATTTGTCAGTGTAAAAAATAGTTTAGATAAGGAGAGGTAAGAACAGAAGAATTCTAGGATCTGAGATTTTAGCAGGGATGGGGTCACATGTGGCCTTCTAGGCCCTTGGGTATGGCCTTTTGACTGAGTCCAAGTTTTATAGAACAAATTCATTTATTAAGGGATTTGTTCTTTGAAATTTGGATTCAGTCAAAGGACCAGACTTGAGGACCTAGAGGGCTACAAATGGCCTTGAGGCCACAAGTTCCCCATCCCTGGCTTAAAGGGACTTCATAGATCATCTAGTCCAACATATATCTAAACAGCAATTTCCTTTACAGCAGCTCATATAAGTGCTCATCCATCCAATGAAGGGGAGCTCACTGTCCCATGTTCCACTATGGGATATCTCTTATTGTTAGGTCGTTTTTCCTGACATCAGCTGTACATCAATCTACCTCTCTGCAGCTTCTACCCTTTCTTAGTTCATAGCTCTGCCCTCTGGGGCCAAACAGAAAAAGTCTAATTCCTCTTCCATATGACAGTCTTTCAAATGATAGCTATCATGTCCTCCACTGTCTTCCCTTTTCTAGACTAAATGTCCTCATTTTAGTTCTTCCACAGATCCTTGTATGCTATGAACTCAAAAACATCCACCATCTTAGTCATCTTCCACTGGATCTTCTCTGGCCTCTCAATATCCTTCCTCAGATGTGGTACTCAGATTATTCCATAGATGATCTGACCATGTTAGTCCCAGGCACGAGAGTTCTCTTGATGCCATCTAAAATCTCATTATCCTTCATGGTTAATGTGCCACACTGTTGACTCACATCAAACTTGAAGCTTGACAAAACTCCCAGAGCCTTTTCACTGGAACTGTTGATTATCTTGTGTGGTATGGTTTTCTTTAGGAAATGTATTTTATATTTAGCCATTCACCTAAAGAAGGGAACATGAAAAATAAGCACAAAATCCTTTACATTTAAATAGGTGAAAACAAGAATTAAAACTGAACAACAATAAAAAAAAAAACACTTTTTAAATTTCTCATTATGTAGTTGATTCCTTGAACCCATCTAAGACTTTTTTTTATCACTACTAAATCTAATTTTGTTAGAGTCACCACATTATTCACATATTCTAAGTTCTTTGCCAATGTTGATTTTGTCATTAAGTATGTGACCTAGCTTATCTTACTACAACTCTGATAAGCATGCCATCCATTTATTTCTTCATCTAAAGTCACTGATAAAAAGGTTGATTAGTACTTGAATGTCCCTCCTCAAACTCAACTCATGTCCTAGACTGTATTTACTATTAATTCCCTATGAAGGTATTCCCCTCTCAGAATAGTTTTAGAATAAGATCCTATGATCCCCCTTCCAAAGCACTGCTTCCCTATCCACTCATTTTTCAGATTCCTCCACTATAATTTCCAACTCCATGACTCTGCTTAAACTACTTTCCCTAACATCACCAATGACCACTTCATTACCAGATCCAAAGGCCTTTTCCCAGGTTGAGATGTGCAGAGAGAATTTGGAGATAAAGCTTGTGAGAGGGATCGCAACTGAAGATTTGGGGGTCATCTGTGTAGAATTCAGAGTTGAAGCAGTAGGATTGGAAGAGTTTGCCAAGAGAAAGTGGGTAGGGAAAGAGGAGGACCAAGTACAGTTCTCTGAGGAATTCAATCATGAAACATTGGGTGAGGGATAAGTACATTGTGAAGAAGACAGAGGGAGAATGATTTGAGACAGAGGAGGAAACCACAAGACTGTCTTTAGGTGTTTCTGAAGACAATGGAAAGGAAACACTTGGTAAGAGAGGGTGTTCAACAGGGTAAAAAACTGCAGGACAGTGGAGGATAAGAACTGAGAAGAGGCCACTGTATTTTTCAATGAGAAGGATATTTATGACCTTTGAGAAAACAATTTCATGGAAGTACAAGACTGATCACAAGGGAATATGAGGGAATGGGGAATGAGGAATTGGAAGCATTTTAGCAGTAAAAGAGAAAAGCTATTTAGAAGGATCAAAAGAAAGTCTTTGTTCATATTGGGGAGACCTCAATATGTTTTTAAGCAGGTGGGAAGGAAGCAAAAGAAAGAAAGAAACTGAAGATGTGTGTGTATGAAAAGGGTTGAAAACTGCTGGAGAAAGGTGTTGGAGGAGGCAGGAACATGCTGCAGGATGGATTTAAAGGAGAAGACTTTGAGATTATCCTTAGTGAGGGCTCAGATGTTTGTTTTTCTGTGACCAGAGGGAACAAGGAAGGAAGTAGGGAAGGGGATGATGCTGAGGGAGAAAAGATGAATAACAATCCCAGAATTTGAGAGTTGGAAGGGATCTCAGTGGCCATCTAGTTCAACCCATTTGTGGAAGAAACTTCCACTATAATTTGCCTTGCAAGTGATTTTCTGCTTGAAGACCTCCAAGTTCATGGAACCTATTACCTTCTGAGGAGGTAATCCATTCTACTAATAGACAACTGTGATTGTTAGGAACTTTTTCCTGAGTCTAAATTAGCCTCTGTAACCTCATCTTCCCCAAATGCTTCTGGTTCTTCCCTAAAAAGAAGGAAAGAGGAAATATTTAATTTCTTCTCTATTTAACAGACCTTCAAATACTTGAATACAGCTGTTATTCCTCCCCCTTGTCTCCTGCCCAATCTTCTCTTCTCCAGGATAAACACAAAGTTCCTTCAACACATATTAACATTTTGTGGATTCGAAGTCTTTCGCCATCTTGATCATTCTCCTCTTCACATTCTCTAAATAATCAGGGACCTTCTGAAACTATGGCTCCCAGAACCAAACCCAGTACTGTTCCAGATGAGGGCTAAGTGGGGCAGAGTACAGTGAGACCATTGATTCCCTATTCCTAGAAATGATGCCCCTCTTGATACAGCCTGAGTTCAAATTAGCTTTTGCTGGCTGCTGCGTCACTATTGACTTGTATTGAGCTTGTCGTCCACTAAAACTCCCAGATCATTTTCAGAACAACTGCTATCTAACCATCTGCCTTCCCATCTTGTACTTGTGTAGTTAATTTGTTGTACCCATTGGCAAGCCTTTCCATTGATCTCTTGTGAATTTCATCTTATTAGAGTCATCCCAATATTCTCGCTTGTCAAGATCCTTTTGGATCCTGGCTTTGTAATGTAATGTGTTAGCTATCTCTCCCAACTTTGTGTCATTTGTAAATTTGATGAAAATACTATCTGTGCTTTTATGCATATCATTGATAAAAATGTTAAGCAGCACAGAGCCAAGCACAGACCCCTGGAATACTCTACTGTAGACCTTCTGCCACTTTGAAATTGAACCATTATCAACCTCTCTTTGAGTTTGGTCATCCAGCCAATTCTGAATCTATTTGTACTATTGCCTAGTCCATAGATCTCCATCTTAATGAAAATAGAAAGCTGAGGGAGTTCAAGATGAATGGCCTCAATATTCTCAGTGAAGTAGGAATCTGGGTCATGTGTAAGGGTGGGGTTTGGAGATGAGTTTGGTGGTGGGAAGAGAAAAGAAAATGTTTCAAACAGTGGGTGTGAGGAATAAGATTAAGGATAGAACAGAGGGATTGCCAAGTAGCAGCAAGACCCTAGCTAAAGCTGACCTCTGTCAGTTTTTACTAGATGAGATTAATTCTGTTTCATGACTTTCTCCAGTAACCTTGGAGACTGGAAAATGTTGGGACTTCTTACCCAGGTATGAGAACTCAAAGGTGAGGAAGGACAGATGTTCAGAGACATGAAGGACTCAAGAATAGTATGGTAGCTGGTAAATAATATACTATGAAGGCAAGCCTGAGTATAAGTGAAGTCATAGTAAGGAAGATGAACTGGGTGAATGGGAATGGTCATAGAAGGGTAAAGGGTAAGGTTAGGGCATATGAGAGACCAGCAGCATAGAATAAAGGAGAGAAGGAATGAAGACTATGGAATGTTAAAGACCATATGGTAGCCGACTATATGATAAATTGAACACTGCTTCTTGATTCAAAGGACCTGTATTCAAATTTTGGTTCATCTACTTACTATATGTGTGACCTTGAGCAAATTACTTAACTTCACCTGGAAAGGACTTCACAGAGCATGTAATCTAACACCCTCATTTTATAGATAAGGAAACTAAGACCCGGAGAAGTAAAATGATTTTTTGAGGTCTTTAGTTTCCTAATCTATGAAATGAGATTGGACTACATGGCCTATAAAGTCACTTTCTGCTTTAAGACTTCGAGCTTATGGAATTCCTCATTGTACAGATGAAGTCTCTAGGCCTTGAGAAAAGTAGTGGCATCCCCTATGTCACATGAAATATCACTGAGAGTCCAGATTAAAGTCACTCGACTTGTGGTTTGGGATTCTTTCCATTTTATCATGTTTTATCAGATAGTTTCACAAAGATGGCTAGGGCTAGAGGGGGCCTCCCAAGGTGAGAGATCCTTAAGCCACCATGGATGCTGAATTTGACTGGCAGTATACTGAGGAATTAGAAAAAGCTTTCCAAATTGTTTCTGATTTAGTGTTTGACATTCACATCAAAGTTGTTGGATTCAAGTCATGAGTGATTAAATTAGTGTGGGACCATGTTTATAGTAAGTTCTCCAATTGAGACCCTCCCTGAGGTATAGGCTCATTTTCACAAAGATGATGACTTGACTGGTCACTCGGTTTCTCCAGGAGTTCAGGGATATAAGTGACTGGGGAGATGGAGCTAAATGACCCTTTGTGGAAGATGTTGGAGAAGTGATTTGGGGTTAGGTACAGATTGAACTAGGTGGTGTCTGAGGTTCTGTGATCCTGGAATGTTGTCAGAGTGCAGGAGTATGGATAGTATGTGAAAGGTGGAAGGCTCCAGGGGAATGGAGAGAGTTGCGGGTATAGAGAATGGGGACATCAAAGAGTGTAGGGACAGGATGCATGATGATGATGTGTGAGAGAGAGGAGTGTGAGGAGGAAGGAGGAAAGTGTAGGGGAATGAGGAGTGAAGAGGAGAGGTCGTGAGAAGTGTGGGTGTCCAGAGAGTGAGGATGAGAGACAACGGAAGGATGGACTTAAGACTTTCTCTGGAAAAAGAAGAGATTGGGGGTGGTTAGAGAGCTTGCTGCTATTGAGGTGAGTGTAGGGGAATGGGAAAACATCTAAGGAATGAGGAGAATGTGGGGGCAGTGATGAGAGTAGAGAGAATAAGGAGACTGGGATAGGGAAGTAAGGATATTGTGGGGGAGTGGGGATAGTGTGAAGTGCTTGGGGGAAAGAGTGGAAAATGTAGGGAGAATACAGACAGTACCAGGAAGTGAGGACCAGAGGAAGCAGAGACCCTGGGAACAAACTGGGGTCCCAGAGATGGGGGTATAGAATCAGTGATATGAGTATCCACAGGACCAAATGTGGGGAAATCTCCACAAGAACCAACAAAGCAGTTGACACATTGCTTCTTAGTGGTCTGAAAAGAATCCAGAGGCTGGTGAGAAGAGGTATACAAAGGAAGAGACATGTCCACTTTGCTCAAAGGGCTCCTGTTCCTCTATGCTGGCACCTGCCCTCAGGAACCCATCCCATCCTTAGCCTAGGCTGAGGGGAGACATAGACCCTGCCTTCAGAGAACCCCAGAAATAACCTCTTACCTCTGGGAACTCTAGTTGTAGGTGGGAGATACTGCCCTTGGTCTGAAAGGGCAGAGCTTGGGGGAGTCTCTGCTCTGAAGGGGGAGGGGTTGAGAGATAGCTTTTGTCTTCTGGGTTCCCCAGGAATGAGAGGATGCACAGCTAAACTGGTCTGACCCTGACTTGGACAGTGGTACAATGCAAAGCATTTCTATTCTGAAGGGGAAGCAATGAGTGCCCAGTCAGGGAAACCTTCTCCTGAAAAAAGGAACATGGGAAGTTGAAAACAACAATTGAGCCCCAGGGGTTATTATTCTACTAAATGTTCCTCTAGGGAATATCACAGTCAAAAGAGATCTGAGATACCACTTGATTCCATGCCATTTTTTGAGGGAGGAGAAAATGAACCCCAGGTAAAGGAAGAGATTTGCCTGTAGTCAATGGAGCTCAATTGGTTTTCAGATCTCCTGGCTTTGAGTTCAGGTCATTTTCATACACATACATTGGGAGCCACAACATACTGGTTGGCAAATTTATTCACTCTCATCTGTCTCTGCCCTCCTCCACACTCTCAAACATGCCAGTATCTACAGATTCCTTTCAGGGTGCAAGTGAGGGGTGGGATGGGGCCTAGGTACTCAACAGGTTCCAGATATGCCACAATCAAGCCTGGGGCCAAAGGTCAGGAAAATAGTGTTGACAAAATCAGGTCTATCTCTGCTAACGTCCACCTCTGCCCTGCCCTGCCATTGTGTGCAGGGCACCCAGGGCTCCTGAAGGCCATGACAGCAGATGTCTGCCTCATTCTACCAGCTTTGAAATTCAACTACGGGATCAGTGATGTACTGTGTGTGTTCTCCAAGGTCTAATCTAGCTAACATCAGACAACTTAATTAACAGAGGACTGGGCATTAGGAATTGACTTTTTTTGGCTGTGAAACCATCAGAGACATGGAAAGGTTAAGCTCCCATTTCTTTGATGCTCTAGGGTTTTTATTTCACCCAAGTCCTCCAATGTTTATTGTGGGTGACCCTGGGATCTTTAAGACTGTGCCAGTGGAACCCAAGATGGGGCAGCTCCTACTTCCTAAGCTACAAGAGTTTTAAATATACCTGTTGATGAATGTCTATATTCATGTCTCTCTCTCTCTATATATATATATATACACATATATATATGATGAATATCACATGTCTATTCTCCAAGGATCAGCCTAGCTAAAAGTAGAGAAGCTCATCATCAGGCTGGCCATACACACTATAATGTACTTTTGGGGGGCAACAAAAACTTTTGAAAAACACTGGATAAGCCAAAGAGGGGTTGAGATGTGTATCAGTGGAGTGACTACCCCTTGGAGTCAGTCCCCACATTTATCCTTTTAGTTTTGAAGTTTTAAGTTTAATTCAGTACTCCCCATGGCCTGGAAGATAGGGAGGACCTCACCATGGATCCTTGAAGTAAGTTCCAAGGTCCCTTTCAATGCTCAACTTCCTAACTCCTCATAGTTCCAGGAGGAACCTCCAGATGTGGCAGGTAGCCATTGAATTAGGAAGAAGTCTAGTTTTAAAAAAGAGAAGACATCATTTCCCCAGTGTCCTCTACTCTGGTGTGACCATATCAGGAGTCTTGAGTCCAATTCTACACCTCACATTTTAGGAAGGGCATTGACAAATTAAATGTGCATCAGAGGAGGACTGCTGTGATGGTGAGGGGGAATGCGGGCCATGCTGCAGGAAGACAGAGGAAGGCATTGAATGTGTTTCGCCTGGATAAGCCTTATATGCTTGCTATCATCAAAAATTTGACAAGCTGTCCTAAGGCATAGGACTTAAATTTGGTCTGTGTGACCCAGACAGTAGGCTTAGGAGTAGTAATGAATGGAAGTTGAAGAGTAGCAGGTTTCAATTTCATTCATTCATTCATTCATTCATTCATTCATTCATTTCTTTAACAAACATTCATTAAACACCTATTGTTTGATAGCATGCTATTAGACAGGGGGAGCCAAAGAGAAAAACTGTACTTACCCTCATGAAACTTACATTCTTTTGGAGTAAACAACATGAATGTACACACACATGCATGTACATATGGATCTCTATACATATATGTATACACATTTTATATCCATATATGCATGTTCAAATGTGAATATGTATAAAGAAAATGTTATGTGTGTATACATGTATGCATGTATACATGTATCTGCATATACATGCATACACACAAAAGTAATCTTAGGGGAGGGTACTAGTAACTGGGGGTATCTAAATAGGTCTTTGTAGGAGGTAGCACTTGAGATGAGCTTTAGCTGGAGTGAGGGATTATAAGAAGTGGAGGTGAAAAGGGAATAGAGTATAGACATGGGGAACAGCCAGTGCAAAGGTGTGGAGGTGGGAGATGGGATTTTGTGAATGAGGAAAACAAACAGGAGAATTTGCCTAGAATGTAGAGTGCAGGAAGGGAAATGCAACACACCTGGAGAGATAGAATGGCTCTAAATGCCCACCACAGGAGTCTGAATTTTATCTCAGGAATAACAGAGCTACTGGAAGTAGCTTTTTTTTTTTTTGAGGAGAGAGGGAGGTGACATGGTCAGATCTGTGCATTAGTCATATTAATTTGATGCAGCTATGTGGAAGATGAGTGGGAGAAGGAAAAGACTAAAAAAGAGAGATAAATTAGGAAGCTAATTAAGAGGCTGGAAAAGAGAGAAAGAGGGCTTGAACGGGGAGAGTGACCACATGAATGGAAACAGGAGGCCGGAGGCAAGTGAAGTTGGATATGGCGATGGCAATGGTCCCAGAAGGGCAGGATAGTGAGGGGAGAGGGAAGTGTCAAGGACACAAACTTTGGTGACTGGAAGACAGAAATGAGGCAGTCAGGAGGAGGAGGAGAGTTAGGCTGAAATCAATCCAACAGCAAACCTTTATTAAGCATCAGCTATGCTTCAGATAATGAGTTCTGTTTTGGGCATGTTGAATTTGAGATGAGTATAGGATATCCATTTGGAAATGTCCAAGAGGCAGGTGGTGATGCAGAGATAGAGCTCCAGATCAGGGAGTTATCTGCATATTGAATATTTGAATCCTTGAAGGCTGATTTGATTACTAAGCAACAGAGTATGGAGAGGGAAGGAAACAGGCCAAAGATAGATCCTTGGGGTACACCCAAAGTCAGAGAGTGGGATATGATGGAAGACCTACCAAAGGGGACTGAGTAGGAGCAGTCAGACAGGCAGGAGGAGGGACAAAGGACCAAGGGAGGGACATGGTACAAAATACTAGAGAAGATGGTTCCGAAGAGGAGAGGGCAGTCAACGGTGTCCAATGTTGCAGAGAGGTCAAGGAGAATAAAGACTGAGGAAAAGTCATTGAATTCTGCAGTTAGGAGGTCATCGGTCGTTTTAGAGAGAGTCATTCCAGGTGAGTGATGAGGTTGTAGGAAGGAAAAGCTTAATAACAAAACAGCCCCAAAGTGCTCCCGTGTAAGGGAGTAAGTTCCTCATCATGAGAAATGTTCAAGTGAAAGCTGTTTGACTTATGTCAGTGCAATTTGGGATGTTATAGATGATTCATTCTTTATGTATCAGTTGAATTAGATAGACTCTGAGGGCCTTTCTGTCTTTATGATTCTATAATTCTGTATTTCTACTCAGTTAATCCCTAGGCCAAATTCCTCTTTGTGTTCTCCCTCTCAGTGGCTCTCCCTCCCCCCTTTCTCCTCTCTCATTCTTTTCTCCTTTATCTCTCTCCTTTCCTCTCTCTGTTTCCTACTTGTCTCTCCTCTCTCTTTATTTTCTTTCTCTCTTCATCTCTCTCTCTCCTTTCCCCTCTGTTTCTCTTCTTTCCTCTCTATCTCTCTCACTTTTTTCTCTCTCTTTATCTCTCTCTCCTCTTTCTTTGTTTCTGTTTCCTCTTCTCTCTGTCTCTCTTGCTCTTCTCTCTCTGATTATTTCTCTGTTTTCTTCACCTCTTTCTTTTTCTTCTCTTCCTGTCACTGATGGTCTCCATCTCAATAATAACTAATGTTTGTGCAGCATTCCAAGGTTTCCAAAGTGCTTTCCTCACAACAATCCTATGAGGTAGGTAGTGCAAGTATTATTATCACCACTTTTTAGTTGAGGAAACTGGATCTCTGAGAGGTAGTTTTCTGAAGGTCGCAGAGCTAGTAAATGGCAGAGTTTTGTTTTGAACTCAGGTGGTCTTGTGTGGTGCTGTCCAAGTGCTGTGTTCTCTCTAATATGCTGACTTGTGGCCCTTTTGGGTCTTCCTGGATCTCTGTCTCTGTATTTCTCTGTCTCTGTCTTTTTCTTTCTCTCTGTCTCTGTTTGTCTGTCTCTTCCTCTCTTTCTTCTTCTCTCTCCCTCTGTCTCTGTGTTTCCCTGGTTCTTTTTTTTATGCCTCTGGTGAGAAAGGGCTTCTGCTCTTGTGAGCTGTTTTAAATATTCATGTTTTAATTAAAGGATTTTATTGCCTGAGCTGTGAGTGTGTGAGATCCAGAAAAAGCCTGAGCCTGGGGGTGGGGAGCTCTGTGTGTGTGCCTGGCTCCAGTGTGTTAATGTGTGTGTGTGTGTGGACAGTTTTTGCATATGTGTCCTTGTAAGTGTTGGAGGATGTGGGTGAAAAAGAGCTCAGTATGTTCATTCTTTCTTTGGGCCTGAGAGATCCCCAACCTCAGCTCAGCACACAGTATGTGGCAGAGGTAGGGAGGTCAGAGGTCTACTGGGGAGGGTTTGGGAGGTGGGATCAGGCCAGACTTGACTGTTTTTATAACTTTGCCAGGTCTTGAGTTCTGAAGCCCTGATAACCCCAAGATGAAGGAGCACATGCCTAGAGCTTTCTACCTGCCTCAGTTTCCCCAGCTCAGCTTCACTGAAATCCCAGAATCAAAGCATCTCTGAGCTGGATGGACCTCAGGTCATCCGGTCCAGTCCCAGCCCAAGCAGTTATCAGCAACTGAGAGATGTCTACACATGGGCAGCCAGTTTCCTTTCAAAGACTTCTGCCAGTTGGGGGACTGCTGCTTCATGAGGCAACCCTTTCCACTCTTGGACAGCTCTAATTGGTAGGAAGGTTTTCCTTACATCGAGCCACATTCTTCTTGTTCCTTATAATAAGCACATTTTCCTTAGAATCATAATAACATTAATGATGACAGCTCCCATTTCTGTAAGGCTTTCAGGTTTATAAAACACTTTCATTACAACAGTCCTGTGAGGGAGGTAGCAGAGTTATTATTATCCCCATTCTACAGATGAGGAAATTAAAGCCAGGAGAAGTGAATTGACATCATCATCATCAGAGCTTACATTTATATGGTGTTTGCAAAGAAAGCATTTAGGTCTGTCAATTGAAACAGAAATAGGGAGAATATTTATTAAGCACTATACTACGTGCCAGGCAGGGGGCAATAAATTCTCTGCCCTCCAGGGGCTGATGTTCTAATAGGAGGAAGGTAACACATAAAAGGGAGCTGTAAGTGGGATGAGGTTAGAAACAAGCATTCTTCAACCATTCTCCAAACAGGGAAACATTCAGGAGTATTTCTCTCCAACTTAGAAATCCAACTGGTTATTTCTGTAATATAACAGCAAATGTCACTTCCAGCTGATCCCTGGCTGGTGTTGATATCATTTGGGCCTTGCCCAAGTGGTTCAAGGGCTTGGTAAGGAAGGGACAGGCACTGGGTAAAGGATGGGGGGGGGGACCCTCATAGAGAGATGGGATTCATTGAGGCTCTATTACATGGTCCCTCATCTCAGCTCAGATAAAGTGCCTTATCAGAGAGGATGAGAGATATTGATGCCTTTCTCAGCCCTTGTCTGCAGGTTATGGGTCTGGGACACTCTGAGGCATCCATATAATATACCCAGACTCACCTAGAATACCAAAGTCAGAAAGAACCCCAGAGAGCTCATCCCATCCAAACTGCTCTCCTGCTTGTCCTTCTTGAGATTCATGTCACATTAATTTGAGATGGCTAGTTATGGTTCTAGCTGAAATATGCATTAGGTGTTAGGCTGGAGACCCAGGTTAGGAATGTGTTCACAGATACATCTCTGGCTAGGGCATGAACTTTGGACCCTTTTTCATTTCCTGGTAGCTCTCTGCCCTGAGCCTGGGCATTGCAGGCTGGCCCGTCAGTGTTAGGCAGCGCTGCTTTGTCCCCCTTTCCATCCCTATCTCCCTCTCTACCTGTCACCAAGGTAACCAGCCCTGAAATAGTGCCTTTTTTGGCAGCCGAGGACCAACCTGAGTTTATCCGGAAAAGATGCTCTCTCAGGAGCGTTTCCATAGGAACCCTTGTGGTAGCCTATGATTAGGCTCTGGTTGGACACCCTTTCTCTTCCGCCCACTCCCAGCACACTTGTTCCACCCCTGCCGCCCCTAGACCCCCCTGGGGAAGATGTTTGGGTCTGCTCCAGGAGAATGCGAGGTAAAAGAAAATCATGGGGGAGAGCGAGTGGACTTATTCTGTGTGGCCCCAGAGGGCAGGCCTAAGAGGGATGCCAGAGAGTGGGAAGAGGGAGGAGGAGAAGGGAAGTTATGGGGAAAAGGGATTAAGCATTTATTAAGTACCTATTGTATACCAAGCACTGTGATAAATGCTTTACAGGTATCTCGTTTGAGCCTCTCAACAACCCTGAGAGGTAGGTGTTATTATTATCCTTATTTTACAATTGAGAAAACTGAGGTAGGCAGAGATTAAGTAACTAGCTCAAGGTCACATAGCCAGTAATCATCTGGGGTCAGATTTGAATTTAGGTCATTCTGATTCCATCAGGAGGACTCCTGTCCCCTTCGCCACCTAGCTGCCTCAGTGGGGGAGGTCTATAGCTCAAAGGTTTAGTACTCTAATTTTACAGATGAGGAAACTGAGTCCCAGAGAGGTTAAGGGACTTCCTTAGTAATGGCAGAGCTGGGGTTAAACCCTAACCCTCTGATTCCAAATTTAGTGCTCTTTTTTTCTACTGAATAGCTGGAATATGTGGCCTCGATAGGTAGTGAGGTCCCCATCACTGGAGGTATTTTAGAGGCCAGAAGACTGTTGACAGTGAGTCTGTAGAAGAGGTATTTGCCCTAAGTTGGACTAGTTGACCACTAAAAGCCCTGGCACTCTGTGTTCTCTGTCATAGGGTCCCCCATGAACCCTTAACGAGCTCCAGGTTTCCCCCTCCTTTCCTATCAGGCCTCATCTATGCCGCTTCTTTCCCAGGAGCGGGAGAGAACCCACAGAGGCTCTTCCCCGGCTGTCATTAACTCCATTCCTCACCCGGGCTATATTTATCTGCAGCTCCCGGGCTCGCTGTCCCACTGCCTGCCCCCTCCTCTCCCCACCCTTCTCTCCTTGGAGCCTGTCTCCTCCTCCCTGGCTCCTTTCTGTCTCTTTGCCTTTGTCTCTGCCTGGCTCCCCCTTCCTCTCTCTCTCTACCTCTTTGCATTTCATGTATCTTATTGTCTCTTGTTCTCCATTTCCCCTTTCTGCGTCTCTGTCCCTCTTGGTCTCTTGCCCTGGACTCTTCTGCTTCTCCCTGTTTCTCTGTCTCTCTTCTGTCTTGTCTCTCATTAGTCCTTACATAGCGCCAGTGTTTTACAGTACTACGATTGTGTCTGAATCACAGGACCCTTGGGCTCATGTCCATAGAAGGCATTTTGATTACCCTTTCCTCTGTGCCCCAGGAAGGAAGTACCCTAACTGTCCTGCCATTGAACTTTCCAAGATTGGGGCAAATAATACTTTTATATAGAGCTTGAAGGTTTGTAGATTGCTTTAGACACAACAACCCCATGAGGTAGATGCTATTATTATCCTTGTTTTACATATGAGAAAACTGAGATACAGAGAAGATAAGTGATTTTTTCAGAGTCACACATCTACTAAGTATATGAGGCAGGATTTGAACTCAGGTCTTCTGGATTTTTAAGTCCAACATTCTAAAAACTGTACCACCTAGCTAGCCATAAGAAAAGCTGTTGTTTAGAGGTCAGAGGAAGGTTAGTTTATTGAATGATTTATGGAGGTGGTGTTTCAAATTTCAAATTTCGATTTCAAATATGGCCTCAAACACTTAACACTTACCAGCCGTGTGACCTTGGGCAAGTCACTTAACCCCAATTGCCCTGCCTTTCCCTCCTCCAGAAAGAAAAAAAAGGGAAACGTGAGTAGTATAGTTTAGCTAGGATATAGAGTAGGGTGAGCTGGAAAGGGGGATTGGCAGCTTTGAAATCTGAACTGAGGAGTTTGTATTTTAGTCTGTTGGTGATGGAGAACCACTGAAGGTTCTTGGAGCTGTGAATTTACGCTGATAGAAGGAGCAAAATGGATTAGAGGAGAAAAGACCACAGGAAGGGAGACCACTTAGGAAGCTAATGTAATCCAGTAGAGAAGGGATGGGGACCTGACCTAGGGTAAGATGATTTTGGAATGGAGAAGAAGGGACTGACCAACAAGTGATGTTATGTCTTTAAACCTGATAGTATTTCACTGAGTATATATGAAGGGGAAGGTGGTTTTAAAAATAAAAAATAACTGATATTTTAATCTGGAAAGATGGTGGTACTATCAACAGAAGTAAGGAAGTTGGGGGGAAGTTCCGTCCTCCCTTACCTCTGAACTTTTGTTCATGTTACCCTATATGCTTGGAAGGGTTGCCCTTCAACTCTCTGTGTTGAAATTCTTTCTCTGTGAAGTCCCAGCTCAGGGGGGAGGAAGTTGCAGATATAAGGTGATGAAGATGAGTTTCTGATACTCTGAGTTAATAAATAAACATTTATTAAGTGCCTGCTGTTTGCTGGGTACTGTGCTAAGTGTTGGGGATAAAAAAAGAGGAAGAGATAGTGCTGGCCCTCAAGGACCTTACAGTCTAATGAGGGAGACAACAAGCAACCAGATTGTAGAAATAAGTTATGTACAAGAAAAAAGAAAATAATTAGAATAGGGAAGACACTAGAATTAAGAGGCATTAGGAAAGTCTTCCTGTAGCAGATGTCTGGATGAAGATGTCCAAAAGGTGAGTGGATATAGGAGACTGCAGCTCCGGAGAGAGATTGGGGCTGTTTGTATAGACTTGGGAGTTATCTGCAGAGAGGTGGTCCTTTATGTAGGGATACTGCATCGTGTGCTGGGGTGGGAAGAGTGATGCTGGATTTGGATTAAGAAGAGCTGGGCTCGAATCCTGGGTCTTCACTTTTCTACCTTTGTGACTTCCAGGAATAAGGAGGGTTTTGTTCTTCTTTTCTCCGCCTTCTTCAGATCTCCTTTGCAGCATAATGTTCAGTTCTGGGTTTAGAGAAGAGAGTATTGATAACATGGAGAGTATCCAGAGAAGGTCAACCAGGGTGGCGAAGGATTGTGAGTCCAGGTCAGATGAGGATTGTTTGAAGGAACTGTCAGCCTGAAGGAGAGACTGGGATATAATAATTGTTCAAATATTTAGAAGACTGTCTTGTGGGATAGTGACTTGTTCTTGTTGGCTAGAACCTGGAGTGATGGGAGGAAGCAGCAAGGAAGCTTATTTAGGCTTGCTGCCAGCTCCAGCTCTCTGAAAGTGGAATGACTACCTAAGAAATGGTGAGTTTCCCCTTCATGGCTAGGATGACCCCTTGTTGGGCATGTTGTGGTGATTCTTTTTGCGTGTGAGATGGGCTAACTGGGCTCCTGACCCTCCAGTTCAGTGATTCAGCATCTTTAGACAAGTCCCAGAAGCCTTCTGGCTCCCAGGTTTTCATCTGTAAAATGAATTGCTGGCTTAGGGGATATTGAGGGTCCCTTTGAGTTCTACATCTTATGATCCCAAGACAGCATGGTTGAGACTATCAAGGGAGGGCGTATGAGGGGAGCAGAGTACAGGGAAGAGGACCCAGAATGGCACCTTCAGAACACCCACACTTAGCAATCTGGAGGAGGGAGATGGAGAAGTCACTGTTAGACAAGTAGGAGGATTAAGAGGAGAGAGCAGCAGCGAGAAAGGGAGCGAGAGAGTACCCAGAAGGAGGGGGTGGTCACCAATGACAAACGCTTCCAAAAGGTCAAGGAAGATGACGACTGGAAAAAAAATATTTGATTTGTTGATAAGGAGGCCGTTGTCTTCAGGTCCCAACCCAGGCACTTGCTAGATGGTTGACACTGGGCAGGTCACCCTTCTGTGCCTCAGTTTCCTCATCTGTGAAATTAGGGAGTTGGACTTGATGGCTTTTAAGGTCCTTTCCAGCTCTACAGTGACCTTAGAGAAAGTAGGTTGAGTAGAGTTGTGGTGACTATAGCCACATATCAAGGGGTGGAGAAGTAAACGTATTTGGTTAAGTATTGAGTGGCATGGGTTAGGCCAGATGACCTCCGAGATCTCTTCCAAGTATGAGTGGGTGAAGAGAAAGTGGAAACATTTGAAAGAATCCCAGGTTTAAAGTTGGAGGACTTGGGTTCAGATCCTGTCTCTGCTATTTACTATCTGTGTGACCTTGGGCAAATCACTTCCCCTCTCTGGGCCTCAGTTTCCCCATCTATGAAATGATGGCATTAGAGAAGATCCTCTATGAGGTCCTTTCTAGCTCTGGTTATCATGAAGCTGGGCCACCTCGAGTTCCCCTGCCCCATATCTGGCCACTGGACCCAGATGGCTCCAGAGGAGAAAGTGAGGCTGGTGACTTTGTACAGTCTTCCCTCACTTAAATCCAATTCACTTACATGCCACGGAATAGCCTCCCTGATGTCTTGGTCCTCTTCGAGAACAAAAGACAAACAACAGATCTCATGAAACAAGTGGCAAAGTTAGGACTCTGACATAGGGCACCATGCATTTGTCAATCAGAGGCCATTTGATAAGTCACCACGCTGTAGCAGGCACCGTTCCAGCTTCTTGAGGCCCTGTGCCGTGTGTCTTTAGGAACCCCTTCTTGGATGCCTAACCCAGAACTCTATCTTTTGCTGGGTTTGCCCCTCCTCCCACACAGCCAGTTCCCAGCATTGGGACATGTGGGGTTTCTCCTCCTTTTTCTTTTTGATTTTCCAATTAAAAAATAAGGCTCCTTTGCAACCTGCACTGTTGTAGGGTCCGACTTCCCAGTCCCCTGACCCCTGCTTCTATCCCAACTACACACAGGAGGCCTCAGAGAAACCCAGCTCTAAGGGGTCATATAATCAAAGAATCCTCCTTGTAGAGCTGGGAGGGACCTTGAGGGCCATCCAGTCCCTCCCATACCCCTCCATTTATTAGATGCAGGCCCAGCCAGAGGTTCAATGAATGGCCCAGAGTCATGCCAAGGTCCTAAGTGACAACTCTGTTATTTGAGCCTGAGTCTCCATTTCCTAATCTAGTGCTATTTCCACTACAGCTGGGCAGTGCCTGTCTTCATGACGTCTCTAGTCTGAAGTGAAGATACGGTCAATGAACCAGCTAAGCAATCAACCAATCAGGAAACACTTATTACAGAGACTCTTAACCTTTCTTCCTTCATGGACCCCTTGGCAGTCTGGCAATGTCTAAAGATCCTTTTTTATAATGTTTTTAAATGAACAAAGCAAAATATAGACTAAAAATAAAGCCAATTGTATCAAAATAGTTATCAAAATACATAATTATAAATGTCACAGATGCCAGGATAGGAACCCCTGACCTCTTATGTGCCAGGCATCAAGGATAGAAAGATGAAAATGACACAGACCCTGACCTTCCATTTTAAGAAAGGAAGCCTGTGTGTCCACATATACATATTTATACAAAATATATACAAAAGGCCTGTTCTGGAGAAGATGATAAATCAGGTCCCAAACACTGAGTATTATTTGACTCTGTCCCTAAGCACTGAGTGATCCCTAAGGCAGGGACTCCCAAGAGTTTAGCAGGTTAATTAGGGAAGAATTCCCTGGTGGAGGTAAGTTTTGCAAGAGAAGAGAGTCCATAATGAGAAAGGGGGTGGGAGTAGGGAGTAGGGGTAGGTGGAAGTTTGGACTAGAGCCTTCTAAAGGCCAGGCAGATGACACAGGGTTGTGTGTGAGAGACAGACGAGGCTGGGTGAAACATCATTGCAGAATGGCAGATTCCCTATAAGCTGTCCATTTGAGTCTCAAGCCTTGGTATATTGGTAATAAGTCTGGGTATCTCAGAAGCCACTGCTCTTATGTTGAGGATAGATAGGTGTTTCTCTCCAGCTCTAGCTCACACCTTCATGGAACCATGTGTACTATGTGGGCAGGAGGATTCGAACCCCTGACTTTGAAGTATCAGAGAGAAGGGCTTAGAGAACCTTTCCTGACATCATCCCAGCCCACAGTGGTCTCTTGTTTCCTCTGAACTCTGGGCCATTTAAGAGTTAAGGGTAGAGAGATTTGGGTTAGCCAGCAGAGAGGGGTTCCTGAAGACACATGGCATGGTGCCTCTAGAACCTGGAACTGTTCCTAGTACATAGTAGTGACTTATCAAACAGCAGTATCAAGAATCTTTATAGAATTAGAGTCAGAAGAGACCTTAGGAGTCATGTAGGGCAACTCCTTATTTTGCAAATGAGTGAGGCAGTATGGTATAGTGGTTAGGGCACTGGACTGAAGACTCATGGAAGACATAGCTTCAAATCCCAATTCAGATCCCTTTTTATCTGGGTGACCCTGGGCAAGTCATGTCTCAGTTTTCCTCACTTATAAAATGAGAGAGTTGAACTCAGTGCCTAAGGTCCCTTCCAGTTCTAAATATACAATTCTTTGTTATTTTCTTTCTTTCTTTCTTTCTTTCTTTCTTTCTTTCTTTCTTTCTTTCTTTCTTTCTTTCTTT